>NC_089849.1:57350498-57402998 GCF_035609145.1 Eleutherodactylus coqui
ACCTCTGTGTGTGTGTGTGTGTGTGTGTGTGTGTGTGTGTGTGTGTGTGTGTGTATATACTGAGAAGAGTCTACCTCCCCCTCTATGTGTATATACTAGGAAAAATCTACCTGACCTGTGTGTGTGTGTGTGTGTATATACTGAGGAGAATCTAACTGACCTCTGTGTGTGTGTGTGTGTGTGTGTGTGTATGTGTATACAGAGGAGAATCTACCTGACTTCTGTGGGTGTGTGTGTGTGTGTGTGTGTATACAGAGGATAATCTACCTGACTTCTGTGTGTGTGTGTGTGTATACAGAGGAGAATCTACCTGACCTCTGTGTGTGTGTGTGTGTGTGTGTGTGTGTGTGTGTGTGTGTGTGTGTGTGCATACAGAGGAGAATCTACCCGACCTCTGTGTGTGTGTGTGTGTATATACAGAGGAGAATCTACCTGACCTGTGTGTGTGTGTATATACAGCGGAGAATCTACCTGACCTGTGTGTGTGTGTGTGTGTGTGTGTGTGTGTGTTTATACAGAGGAGAATCTACCTGACGTGTGTGTGTGTGTGTGTGTATATATGCAGAGGAGAATCTACCTGACCTGTGTGTGTGTGTGTGTGTGTGTGTGTGTGTGTATACAGAGGAGAATCTACCTGACCTGTGTGTGTGTGTGTGTGTGTGTGTGTGTGTGTGTGTGTGTATATATATGTATATACAGAGGAGAATCTACCTGACCTGTGTGTGTGTGTGTGTGTGTATACAGAGGAGAATCTACCTGACCTCTGTTCGTGCGTATATACGGAGGAGAATCTACCTGACCTGTGTGTGTGTGTGTGTGTGTGTGTGTGTGTGTGTGTGTACGTGTGTGTGTGTGTGTGTACGTGTACGGAGGAGAATCTACCTGACCTCTGTGTGTATATACTGAGAAGAGTCTACCTCCCCCTCTGTGTATATACTAGGAAAAATCTACCTGACCTCTGTGTGTATATACTGAGGAGAATCTACCTGACCTCTGTGTGTATACGGAGGAGAATCTACCTGACCTCTGTGTGTATATACGGAGGAGAATCTACCTGACCTCTGTGTGTATATACGGAGGAGAATCTACCTGACCTCTTTGTGTATATACAGAAGAGAATCTATCCGACCTCTGTTCGTGTGTATATACAGAGGAGAATCTACCTGACCTCTGTTCGTGCGTATATACGGAGGAGAATCTGCCTGACCTGTGTGTGTGTGTGTGTGTGTGTGTGTGTGTGTGTGTATATACTGAGAAGAGTCTACCTCCCCCTCTGTGTATATATACTAGGAAAAATCTACCTGACGTGTGTGTGTGTGTGTGTGTGTGTGTATATATGTATATATACATACATACACACACACACACACACACACAGAGGAGAATCTACCTGACCTCTGTGTGTATATACGGAAGAGAATCTACCTGACCTCTGTTCATGTGTGTATATACGGAGGAGAATCTACCTGACCTCTGTTCGTGTGTATATACTGAGGATAATCTACCTGACCTCTGTGTGTGTGTGTGTATATACACTGAGAAGAGTCTACCTCCCCCTCTATGTGTATGTACTAGGAAAAATCTACCTGACCTCTCTGTGTGCATATACAGAGGAGAATCTACCTGACCTCTGTGTGTATATACGGAGGAGAATCTACCTGACCTCTGTGTATATACGGAGGAGAATCTACCTGACTTCTGTTCGTGTGTATATACGGAGGAGAATCTACCTGACCTCTGTTCGTGTGTATATACGGAGGAGTATCTACCTCACCTCTGTCTGTATATACTGAGGAGAATCTACATGACCTCTGTGTGTGTGTGTGTGTGTGTGTGTGTGTGTGTGTGTATATATACTGAGGAGAATCTACCTGACCTGTGTGTGTGTGTGTGTGTGTGTGTGTGTGTGTGTATATACTGAGAAGAGTCTACCTCCCCCCTCTATGTGTATATACTAGGAAAAATCTACCTGACCTGTGTGTGTGTGTGTGTGTGTGTATACTGAGGAGAATCTAACTGACCTCTGTGTGTGTGTGTGTGTGTGTGTGTGTGTGTGTATACAGAGGAGAATCTACCTGACTTCTGTGTGTGTGTGTGTGTGTGTGTATGTATATACAGAGGAGAATCTACCTGACCTGTGTGTGTGTGTGTGTGTGTGTGTGTGTGTGTATACAGAGGAGAATCTACCCGACCTCTGTGTGTGTGTGTGTGTGTGTGTGTGTGTGTGTGTGTGTATATACAGAGGAGAATCTACCTGACGTGTGTGTGTGTGTGTGTGTGTGTGTGTGTGTGTGTGTGTGTATATATACAGCGGAGAATCTACCTGACCTGTGTGTGTGTGTGTGTATACAGAGGAGAATCTACCTGACGTGTGTGTGTGTGTATATATGCAGAGGAGAATCTACCTGACCTGTGTGTGTGTGTGTGTGTGTGTGTGTATATATATATACAGAGGAGAATCTACCTGACCTGTGTGTGTGTGTGTATATATATACAGAGGAGAATCTACATGACCTCTGTGTGTGTGTGTGTGTGTGTGTGTGTGTGTGTGTGTATATACAGAGGAGAATCTACATGACCTCTGTGTGTGTGTGTGTGTGTGTGTGTGTGTATATACAGAGGAGAATCTACATGACCTCTGTGTGTGTGTGTGTGTGTGTGTGTGTGTGTGTGTGTGTATATACAGAGGAGAATCTACACGACCTCTGTGTGTGTATATACAGAGGAGAATCTACCTGACCTCTGTGTGTGTATATACAGAGGAGAATCTACCTGACCTCTGTGTGTGTATATACAGAGGAGAATCTACCTGACCTCTGTGTGTGTGTGTGTGTGTGTGTGTGTGTGTGTGTATACAGAGGAGAATCTACCTGATCTCTGTTCGTGCGTATATACGGAGGAGAATCTACCTGACCTGTGTGTGTGTGTGTGTGTGTATATATATACGGAGGAGAATCTACCTGACCTCTGTGTGTATATACTGAGAAGAGTCTACCTCCCCCTCTGTGTATATACTAGGAAAAATCTACCTGACCTCTGTGTGTATATACTGAGGAGAATCTACCTGACCTCTGTGTGTATACGGAGGAGAATCTACCTGACCTCTGTGTGTATATACAGAAGAGAATCTATCCGACCTCTGTTCGTGTGTATATACAGAGGAGAATCTACCTGACCTCTGTGTGTAGATACTGAGGAGAATCTACCTGACCTCTGTGTGTATACAGAGGAGAATCTACCTGACCTCTGTTCGTGCGTATATACGGAGGAGAATCTACCTGACGTGTGTGTGTTTGTATACGGAGGAGAATCTACCTGACCTGTGTGTGTGTGTGTGTGTGTGTGTGTGTGTATACTGAGAAGAGTCTACCTCCCCCTCTGTGTGTATACTAGGAAAAATCTACCTGACCTCTGTGTGTATATACTGAGGAGAATCTACCTGACCTGTGTGTGTGTGTATGTGTGTATATATACACTACCGTTCAAAAGTTTGGGGTCACCCAAACAATTTTGTGTTTTCCATGAAAAGTCACACTTATTCACCACCATGCGTTGTGAAATGAATAGAAAATAGAGTCAAGACATTGACAAGGTTAGAAATAATGATTTGTATTTGAAATAACATTGTTTTTACATCAAACTTTGCTTTCGTCAAAGAATCCTCCTTTTGCAGCAATTACAGCATTGCACACCTTTGACATTCTAGTTGTTAATTTGTTGAGGTAAGCTTGTGAAATTGCACCCCACGCTTCTAGAAGCATCTCCCACAAGTTGGATTGGTTGGATGGGCACTTCTGGCGTACCATACGGTCAAGCTGCTCCCACAACAGCTCAACGGGGTTCAGATCTGGTGACTGCGCTGGCCACTCCATTACCGATAGAATACCAGCTGCCTGCTTCTGCTGTAAATAGTTCTTGCACAATTTGGAGGTGTGTTTAGGGTCATTGTCCTGTTGTAGGATGAAATTGGTTCCAATCAAGCGCTGTCCACTGGGTATGGCATGGCGTTGCAAAATGGAGTGATAGCCTTCCTTATTCAGAATCCCTTTTACCCTGTACAAATCTCCCACCTTACCAGCACCAAAGCAACCCCAGACCATCACATTACCTCCACCATGCTTAACAGATGGCGTCAGGCATTCTTCCAGCATCTTTTCATTTGTTCTGCGTCTCACAAACGTTCTTCTTTGTGATCCAAACACCTCAAACTTGGATTCATCCGTCCACAACACTTTTTTCCAGTCTTCCGCTGTCCAATGTCTGTGTTCTTTTGCCCATCTTAATCTTTTTCTTTTATTGGCCAGTCTCAGATATGGCTTTTTCTTTGCCACTCTGCCCTGAAGCCCAAAATCCCGCAGCCGCCTCTTCACTGTAGATGTTGACACTGGTGTTTTGCGGGTACTATTTAATGAAGATGCCAGTTGGGTACCTGTGAGGCGTCTGTTTCTCAAACTAGAGACTCTAATGTGCTTATCTTCTTGCTTAGTTGTGCAACGTGGCCTCCCACTTCTTTTTCTACTCTGGTTAGAGCCTGTTTGTGCTGTCCTCTGAAGGGAGTAGTACACACCGTTGTAGGAAATCTTCAATTTCTTAGCAATTTCTCGCATGGAATAGCCTTCATTTCTAAGAACAAGAATAGACTGTCGAGTTTCAGATGAAAGTTCTCTTTCTGGCCATTTTGAGCGTTTGATTGACCCCACAAATGTGATGCTCCAGAAACTCAATCTGCTCACAGGAAGGTCAGTTTTGTAGCTTCTGTAACGAGCTAGACTGTTTTCAGATGTGTGAACATGATTGCACAAGGGTTTTCTAATCATCAATTAGCCTTCTGAGCCAATGAGCAAACACATTGTACCATTAGAACACTGGAGTGATAGTTGCTGGAAATGGGCCTCTATTCACCTTTGTAGATTTTGCACAAAAAACCAGGCATTTGCAGCTAGAATAGTCATTTACCACATTAGCAATGTATAGAGTGCATTTGTTTAAAGTTAGGACTAGTTTAAAGTTATCTTCATTGAAAAGTACAGTGCTTTTCCTTCAAAAAATAAGGACATTTCAATGTGACCCCAAACTTTTGAACGGTAGTGTATATATACTGAGAAGAGTCTACCTCCCCCTCTATGTGTATATACTAGGAAAAATCTACCTGACCTCTGTGTGTATATACGGAAGAGAATCTACCTGACCTGTGTGTGTGTGTGTGTGTGTGTGTGTGTGTGTGTGTGTATATACAGAGGAGAATCCACCTGACCTCTATTTGTGTGTGTGTGTGTGTGTGTGTGTGTGTGTGTGTGTGTGTGTGTGTGTGTGTGTATATACAGAGGAGAATCTACCTGACCTCTGTTCGTGTGTGTATATAGGGAGGAGAATCTACCTGACCTCTGTTCGTGTGTGTATATACTGAGGAGAATCTACCTGACCTGTGTGTGTGTGTGTGTGTGTGTGTGTGTGTGTGTGTGTATACTGAGAAGAGTCTACCTCCCCCTCTATGTGTATGTACTAGGAAAAATCTACCTGACCTCTGTATGTGTATATACGGAGGAGAATCTACCTGACCTCTGTGTGTATATACGGAAGAGAATCTACCTGACCTCTGTTCGTGTGTATATACAGAGGAGAATCTACCTGACCTCTGTTCGTGTGTATATACAGAGGAGAATCTACCTGACCTCTGTTCGTGTGTATATACAGAGGAGAATCTACCTGACCTCTGTTCGTGTGTATATACAGAGGAGAATCTACCTGACCTCTGTTCGTGTGTATATATGGAGGAGAATCCACCTGACCTCTGTTCGTGCGTATACGGCGGACAATCTACCTGACCTGACCTGTGTGTGTGTGTGTGTACGGAGGAGAATCTACCTGACCTCTGTGTGTATATACTGAGAAGAGTCTACCTCCCCCTCTGTGTATATACTAGGAAAAATCTACCTGACCTCTGTGTGTATATAATGAGGAGAATCTACCTGAACTCCATGTGTGTATATACGGAGGAGAATCTACCTGACCTTTGTTTGTGTGTATATACGGAGGAGAATCTACCTGACCTCTGTTTGTGTGTGTGTGTGTGTGTGTGTGTGTGTATATATACAGAGGAGAATCTACCTGACCTCTGTTCGTGTGTGTATATACGGAGAAAAATCTACCTGACCTCCGTGTGTGTGTGTGTGTTTGTGTGTGTGTGTGTGTGTGTGTGTGTATATGTATGTATTCCGAGGAGAATCTACCTGACCTGTGTGTGTGTGTGTGTGTGTGTGTGTGTGTGTGTGTGTACTGAAGAGAATCTACCTCACCTCTATGTGTATATACTGTGGAGAATATACTGAAAGGCTGTAACGTGCATGAGAAAGAGACCATTGACTACAGGGATGGAGCATACCTTTAAGGCTAAGAAGAGGCTGTAATTTCCAGTCTGGGAATAAATTTGAATAAAAAAGGGGCTTTACCTTCTAAGGGTAAAAAGTGAGGCGAGTGAGAGGGGTGGCACATTCTGCAGAGGGACATCAGTACATGCAGCCTGAGGAGAATCGAACGCTCCTCTATGTGCATACATAGTTTATTCCGCGTTTATTACGCGTAAACACCTGTACCAAATTAACTCGGGCGATGCCGGATATATTAGCTAGTTTCTTCTACTGCTGAGGTAAAAGGAAAGCTGTGCTGTGATTGGTTGCTTTCATAAGAGTGTGATGCCGAACTACTTTTCCGTGCCCCAACTTGTATGCTCTGGTACAAGCTTTAATTTCTGTTTACATACACTTTAAATTACAAAAACCTGCAGACTTTGCCATACAATAATGTCACACGGTCTGCAATTATTTATCGGCATGTTTGCTTGCTGATCATTCTTTCATGACTAAATACAGCTTTTCTTACTGTCAACACTTTGACATGTGAACAACTACTTGGGATATGCATCATGTTTGTGTTTTTTGTGATTCTTTGTGTGATTTGAATGGAGTTTTTGGTTTTCATTGTAAATAACAATCTCCCTTCCACATAGAAGAGGAGGTCGGGCCGTCAGGTGAAGCGGAGGAAGTATAATGAAGACCTTGATTTCAAAGTGGTGGATGATGATGGAGAAACTATCGCTGTGCTGGGAGCTGGAAGAGCATCTGCACTATCTGCTTCCACGTTGGCATGGCAAGCTGAGGTGAGACAACTAAGTTGTGCATGTGAATAGTCCGGAAACTGAATAATGGCGCATCCTTATTAAAGGGCCACTCCAGTGATTATTATAATTTTTTTTTTAATTCATTCAGTATGTAGCTATCGCCCAGTATATATAGGCTACCTTTGGTTACTTACTTCTTTATCTGAAACTCCTGGAGTTCTTCTCCTCAGATGATCACATGATCTCATTCTTACCGGCCAGATTTACTTGGGGGTTTGGGATTAATTTTCTAGTCAGTTTCTCAGTCTTTTTGATGCTGTTACATGGAAAATGCATAGAGGAGGACAACAGATACTCCTGTCACAAGTTACTGCTGATGATCACACAGCTTTTGTCACACAGTTATCATAAAGGAGATCTCAGCTCATCTTCCTGACTGTATACTTATGACCTATAGCTTATTTAGATGAATATAGAAGGTAATGATAATTAAACTGTCCCCCCAGCAGGCAACAATGGTATAGCCTCAGCTAAATGCTGTGCTGATGCATCATGGGATAGTTGTGAAACCTGAACGGACAGACCCGGAAACAGAAAGTTCTGTAAACCTTGCAGTGGCCCGGGTTGGTAATGCAGGCACAACTACAATTGAATTCATTGGTAGTAACAGAGCCTTGTGCTCTCTGGAATTAAAGGGATAACACACGGCCAAAAATATACATCCATGTGCACCTTTGTTCAGTTATCCACTGGCATACCGCTAGGAGTCGCAATTGCGAACTGCCGTGGGCCGGCTGTGGCTGGCATTCACGGAGGGAAGGGCAGTTACCCAGGGAGCCGGCAGTCAATTAAAGGCTGTAAACTCTCCCAATGCACGGTCCTCCCTTCCTTCCTTCCACTGAGAGACTGTAGTTGTAATTGGGCACAAGTGCAGTCTTTCAGTGCACTGCTAGTAGAGATACGAGGGACAATGACAGCTCAGCAATATGTTCAGGACATCCTGCAGCCACTTGTGTTCCTCTTATGGTGGCTTCCAAGAGGCAGCAGGATAATGCTCAGCCGCGCACACAAGGGGGTCACAGGAATGTCTCCACAACATTGTCACACTTCCGTGGGTGGCCCGGTCACCAGATTTATGGCCAATAGAACATGTATGGGACCATCTGGGACTTTTGACAGCTTACAAGTTTGCATGATCTAGAGACTCGGTTACTGCAAATATGGAGCGATATGCTGCAGGATACTATACGGAACCTGTATCCCTCCATGTCTGCTCGTATCACGTCTTGTATCCGAGTGAGAGGCAGTACAAGGTACTAGATCCTCCATGCCCACCCGTATCACAGATTGTATCCAAACTAGAGAAGGTACAACAGGGTACTAGAGCCTCCATGCCCCCTGTATCACATCTTGTATCCAAGCTAGAGGCGGTCCAACAAGCTACTAGAGCCTCAATGCCCTCCCGTATTACATCTTACATCGAAACTGGAGGCTGTACAACAGGGTACTAGAGCCTCAATGCCCGCCCGTATCACATGTTGTATCTAAGCTACAGGCGATACAGCAGGGTACTAGAGCCTCCATGCCTGCCCGTATCACATCTTGTATCCAAGCTAGAGGCAGTACAACAGGGTACCTGAGCCTCCATGCCTGCCCGTATCACATCTTGTATCCAAGCTAGAGGCCGTACAACAGGGTACTAGAGCCTCCATGCCCGCCCGTATCACATCTTGTATCCAAGCTAGAAGCAGTACAACAGAATACTAGAGCCTCCGTGCCTGCCCGTATCACATCTTGTATCCAAGCTAGAGGCGGTACAGCAGGGTACTAGAGCCTCCATGCCCGCCCGTATCACATCTTGTATCCAAGCTAGAGGCGGTGCAGCAGGGTACTAGAGCCTCCATGCCGCCCGTATCACATCTTGTATCCAAGCTAGAGGCGATACAGCAGGGTACTAGAGCCTCCCTACAAGTGTTCCGCTTTCTGTAATATATGATCCTCTTGCTCTGTTATTGTAATCACTTACTTATATTAAAGTTACAATCACACATAGAAAGTTTAATTAGATTCCGACAACTCCTTCTAGAGGAGGAATTAATTTGTATTTTTTTGACAATAAGTGTATGTGTACTTGTGTATTACGCAATTAATGTGAATAATCTGTTCTCGGTTCTTTATGTCAATACTGTTTTTTTTTTTTGTTTTTTTTAAACTCGTTTTATTGAAAATTAAATAGCATAGAGAAACTTACAATCGCAGGAAGGTGCAGCACGTAGATAATACACATAACTGTATAATTAGGTTGGTATAAAGGTTCAGTCAATGCAGTACAACATAGATAACACATTAATTCTGTAAAACCTGATCAGGTACACAGAAGCCAAATCTCCGAGGCCACAGGTCCCGCTCCAGAACATGTATCCACTATGGGGCACGTCTGAGCTCCAGAATGGATGAAGCCATTAATTGTGGTGAATATAACGTGAGGGGGGAATCGCACCACAGACCCCACACTTTATCAAATTTCTCAGGACACTTGCGTCCCTTGTAGACTATATAATTATATGGCACCACCGAATTGACCAGCTTCCTCCACATTGAGAGTGAGGGGTTCTTACGATCCATCCACCGCAATGCAATCGTTTTTCTAGCAAGGAACAAAGATTCCCTCAGAAAAATCTTTTTATGGTGTTGCCAGCTTTCTTCATCTAGTATTCCAAATAAGCAGATCTCTGGGCTCGGTGGAACAGGGACTTCCACAAGTTCAGAGAGGAAACCTGTGACCTCCCCCCAGAAACTTTCAATAACAGGACACTCCCACATCATGTGCCAAAAATCTGAATATTCGCAGGAACACCTAATGCAGTTTGTAGACTGTATTCTGCCCATTTTGTACAATCTCGCTGGAGTGAGATAGCACTGGTCCACTATATACAGCTGGATCATTTTATTATTGGCTGCTGGGGATACATATAGAGGAGATTCCAGGAGCTCTTGGAACGTATCGTCTGTTAGTGTCGGTATCAGTGTCCTCCATTTTGTTAGGGCAGAGGGTATATCCTGAGAGGCTCGTATTGAGATGAGGTGGGAGTATAGTGCCGATATGAGGCCCCGGGGGCCTTGGGAGCGAAGGATGCCTATTAAGGGGTAATGAGAAATAGCAGGTCTGGGTGGCGGGAACTGCGCCTCCAAAGCGTGTCTGACCTGGAGAAATCTATAAAAATGGGAACGGGGCAGATCATATTTATTTTGTAGCTGCTCAAATGAGGACAGGGTGTTCTGTGGATAGAGGTCTGCCAGGGTCCGGATGCCATATTGTTCCCAAATGTGAGCGTCCTCCAGTCGGAGTAATTCTGGGAGCCCATGATTACGCCAAAGGGGAGTGTCAGCTATTATGTCCATAAAATTGCCAATTGACTTGGCCTGCCGCCAGACCTGAGAGGCCAACCTATGAATTGGTAGCATTTTGCCTGTTAGGGTAGAAGGAGATTCCAGCAGGGGCCACAATCTAGGGATTTTAAGATAATGTGCCAGATGCGCCTCAGAGTTGGGGAGAGGGTCATCACTCAGCCAGCTTCTCAAGTGAGTTAGCTGGCCTGCCACATAGTAAATGAACAAATCTGGCAGGGCAGCGCCCGCGTCTTGCTTCGGCCTCTGAAGCGTAGAGATTCGTAGTTTGGGGCGGGAATTTCCCCAAATAAAGGAAGACATCAGGGACTGCATGGATTTAAAGAAGCGGGACGGGATATGCAGCGACGCATGCTGCATTATGTATAAGCATTTTGGTAATACTATTAGTTTGATAAGATTGATTCGCCCCGCTACCGAGAGCGGTAGGGAGCCCCATATTTTAAACTTAGACCTGAATAAATCTATGAGGGGGTATACATTTAGCTCTAGAGACTTTCCCACATCATTGGTTATCTGTAACCCCAAGTATTTAAACTGGTTTGAGATCCGGAGGCCGCAAAGTGAGTCAATATCGCCCAGACGACTCTCACGAGAAACAGGCATCAGGGCTGATTTAGTCCAGTTGATTTGAAGGCCCGAGAATTCACCAAAAGTATTAATAAGATTTATCACATGGGGGAGGGTTGCCTCAGGGTCCGCCAAGAAAAGCAAGAGATCATCGGCATATAAAGCCACTCGATCTTCCCTATCCCCCACTGTGACACCCCTATATAACTGGGTTTCTCGTAGAATCATTGCCAACGGCTCAATGGCCAGGGCAAATAGTATGGGGGAGAGGGGACACCCCTGTCTAGTTCCTCTATGTAGTCGGAAGTAGGGAGAACAGGATCCATTAATGGAAATAGCTGCTAGGGGGGATTTGTACAGAAGAGTGATCCAGCGTATAAAAGTCTCGCCGAAACCAAATCTCCGTAAAACTTGGAAGAGAAAGGGCCATTCAATGGAATCGAATGCCTTTGCTGCATCTAAGGAGGCCAAGGCCCAATCCTCTTCTCTGGCCGCCCCTATCTGCGTCACCACTTGGGCCCTCCTCAAATTCTCTCTAGTGGATTTTCCGGGCATAAATCCAGTTTGATCCGGGTGGATTAAATCCAGTATTATGGTATTGAGACGATTAGCCAGCATTTTAGTTAGGAGTTTGTAATCAGTATTAAGTAGGGAAATTGGCCTGTAGGAACCACAGTCTAGGGGATCTTTATCCGGTTTTAGAATTAATACTATTGTTGCTTCGTAGAAGGATGGAGGGAGATCTCCGTTCTCATAGGCCGCATTGTATGTTGCAAGTAATGTAGGGAGCAATATGTCTTGGTATTTGGCATATACCTCAATTGGAATGCCATCAGGGCCTGGCGATCTACCGTTGGACATTCCCGAAAGCGCTTCCGTTAATTCAGTCAGGGTAAAGGGTGCATCCATAAATGCTTGTTGGTCCTGTGTGAGTGTCGGGAATGTAGGCTTATTTAGGAAATTGTTCAGGGTGTCCTGAGAATGCTGGAATTTGGTGTTGTACAACTCAGTGTAGAACTGTTGAAATCGCATCCCAATCTGATCCCCGTCAATAAGGACTTCTCCGGAATCAGATTTGATACGTAGTATAGAGGGAGACGCTGAATTCTGATGGACTAACAGAGCCAGCAAGCTGCTGGATTGATTACCTTGTTCATAATATTTTTGCTTAGCAAAGAAAGTAGACCTACGGGCCTTCTCCTGCAGATATATGAGATATTGTCTTCCCTGACTCAACCACCTTGTTCTATTGTCATCTGAGGGGTCTGCGACATAAGTCGCTTCCAATTTGGAATATTCGGATGCCATCTCCTGCTCACATCGGGAAGTATTGCGTTTAATAAATGATATAGAGGAGCGAAGGCAGCCTCTGAGAAAGGCCTTAAGGGTCTCCCAGAGTAGTGCCGGGTCAGTATCAGGGCTATTTATTTCAAGAAAGGTGGCAAGCTGGTCGGGAATACGATCGTGTGGGTCAAATAGACTTAGCCAGAAGGGATGTATTCTCCAACCATGTCTATTAGTCTTACTATTTGCTATAGCAAATTCAGCCCAAAGGGGAGAATGGTCCGACACACCCCTAGGAAGGTATTGTACTTTCGCTACTGTTGAACAAGCACGGGCGTTACCGAAAATGTAATCAATGCGTGACAGAGAGTTGCTGCCGGCTGAGTGGCACGAAAACTCCCGATCCGCTAGATGTTTAGCTCTCCAAACCTCCTGCCAGCCTACCTCCTGAGAAAATGTAGTTAGTGTTGTAGGGTGTGGGTTAATAGAAATTGGCAGAGTAGTGCTAAATTTATCTAATGTTATGTCAAGCAACATGTTGAAATCACCCATACAGACAACAGCAGCGTTTGGGAACTGAGCCGCAAACTGGGCTGCCTGATGAAGGACAGTCAGGTTTGCCGGTGGCGGCAGGTAGACCCCAAGGATAACATATGGATTTGACTCAACCCAGGCCTGTATAAAGACATATCTCCCCTCAGGGTCTCTCAGGGTCCGACCAGGCTCCCATCTAAGTCGCTTGTGTATCAGGATGGATACTCCCCTGGAGTATGAAGTGTGGGTAGCGTGGATGGACCACTGGACCCAGGGCTTACGCAACCATGATATAGACTCTGGAGTCAGATGGGTCTCCTGGAGACATGTAATATGCGGGTTACAGCGCCTCACCTGTGAGAAAACCATAGAGCGTTTTCTGGGAGAGCCCAGCCCCCGGACATTCCAGGACAGCATAGTGAAATTAGACATTAATATTATACTTTACATGTAGTAGTAGGATAATCCCTAAGTTAAAGAAGGTGGACCCCCAGTAGTGGCCCAGGAGCATCCCAACCTCTACAAATCCCCTCCAATCACATATCCATACATTGTGCTGCACCAATCCTTGCAAAACTTGAAAAAAAACATAACTAAACGTTATAAACCAAACTTGAAGTTGCATGTGTGCCCGATTACTTAGAATGAGGAGAACATTGGTATTTAGTTCATGCAACATAGTAAATATAGGGGGAGAGAGTGCACCTTTCAGATGGCAATATATAGGGCACAATCTCACATTTCGCACCAAGCATAAAGTCCGTGGATCCCGGAAAAACATATATAACCGTTATAATGATAATTCCCTGAGGCGTGGGAGAAGAAGTCCCAAAAGGTCTCTGTCATGTAGTACTGCCCAATCCACACAGGGTAGGGGAACAGAAGGGAGTTGAAGGTGTTAAATACGAGGTAGAGAGGGCAGACCTCCGACAGGGTTACAACGCTTAGGTTACCAGTTCTTGAACTCCTGGAGCTCCAGGTCAACGTCTGGGCGATCCCGGGAGTCACTCCAACCAGGTCTCAGCCTCCGCAGGTGTAGAGAAGAAGATAGTGCGGTCGCCATGAATGACTCGCAGACGGGCAGGATACATCATGGAATACTGGATAGCAGCTTCTCTCAGCCGACGCTTGACGTTGACAAAGGATGCCCTCGTTTTTTGAAGAGTGGCCGAGAAGTCGGGAAAAATGGAGACGGTGGTGTTGTTGAATTTAAGTGCCCCTTTACGTCTAGCAGCTTGTAGGGCGGCGTCTCTGTCCCTGCTACTGAGTAATCGTGCCAGCATCGGTCGCGGTGGGGCACCCGGAGGTGGGGGCCGAGATGGAACTCTATGTGCCCGTTCAATGGCGAAGGCCGAAGAAAAGGCCGCCTCTGGAAGAAGGTCTTTCAGCCACCCCTCCATAAACGCACACGGGTTTTGTCCCTCAACACGCTCCTGTTTTTTTGTTTTTAATTGAAAGTCTTTTTTATATGCAAAGTTCATGGAAAGAAATCATCAAGCCTATTCATATCTGTTAATTTGTATTCTAGGAGCCGCCTGAAGATGATGCCAACATAATTGAAAGGATCCTTTCTTCAAGAGTAGTTCAGAAAGAGGTAAGTCACTATAGCAGGATTGTAAGTTATGTATTTACCAATGTGTGAATGTTTGTTGGTGTGTGTTGCTTTATGTATGCCTGCTCATATAGCGGACTGTAGGTTAGGTGCACACATAGGTATCAATGATGATCCTTAAGATGCCGACAGTCGTCCAGTGTAGAAGAACCCTAAACATGTATGGTAAGTGTGCGCTAACATGCAGCATGTCCCTGAGATCACGGCTGAAGGAGCTGATAGCGTAAGTGGAATCCATAGATATATACTATTTTACACTTCGGTTTGAGTGCAATCAACACCAAGTACTGAATATGTAATTGCCTTATTTTATAACTTCATACATTTTACTTCTAATAGAAGAATTAAATGAATTTGTAAGTAAATATTTAATCATCCACATTCCGTTTTTTTCAGATCACTCCTGGAGGAATGCCAATGGAGTTGGAGGAATTCTATGTCAAGTATAGAAACTTGTATGTCATTTCAAGTTATATCTATTATTGTGACTGATAATTGCCAGCTCAGACCAAGACAGCTTGGAAGAGTCGGCTGTAATCTGGCTGATCACACCATTTATATATTGATGGTCAAAGGGTTTTCTGGGACCTTGGCTGATCAGCAGAGTGAAGGGTTGTGGCCCTTTACTGTTAATGCAGGCAAACCGGCTTGTCTGTACAAGTGGCTGGGCTTGGTCCTGGCAACTCGGACACATTCAAGTGAGTGGAACTGAACTGCAGAACCTGACAGATCCATTCACTGTGCTTGTGAAATGATTTGAGGGGGAAGTTTGTGCCAACTGCTGATCATAGGAGGTCTGACCCATCCGTACACCCTTCCCCATTAAAGCTTGGATGTCCATAAACCTGAATTATGCTAGAAATCTCTGGTGTCCCTTGCTGCTTTTTTTTAACCTTTTTTTATTGATGGCTGCTTTTCTTTTTTGTTCTTTCGTAGTTCCTATCTCCACTGTAAGTGGGCAACGCTAGAAGATCTTGAAAAGGATCCAAGGATCCAGCAGAAAATCAAGAGGTTCCGAAACAAACAAGCACAGATGAAGCATATTTTCACTGAGGTTAGTAGAATGTTTGGTGCACACAATGCTACACATGTATTTTTCCTTTTTATATTGGCATTTTCTGCTTCTCTTGATATGAAACATGTAATCTTGCAATTTTATCTGAGGAGCATTTTCTACCAGCCCTGTTCACGCTTTTCTCATATATTACAGGATCCAAGGTAATCCATTGTGTAAGGGAACCAGTTGACTTGATCTGTCAGGTTTCTGTATGGTACAATATGGGTAGAATATAGACTCCATTATTCTACCAATGGGGTTCACCAAAAACCTGATGGAACAGAACCATGATATCAGTGTGAACAGAACCTAGCTTCACCAGAACATGTATCCGCTTTAGGCTTACTACACACCGGAGAGCGCGATATCGGGCTGTGAAACTGCATGATATCACACTCATCAACATGCGATTACCTGAAGATGCAAGCTATTTTTCTATAAAAACGCCTCTAAAGATGAGCGAGCATACTCGATAAGGCAAACTGCTCGAGCGAGTAGTGCCTTATTCGAGTACTTGCCCGCTCGTCTCTAAAGATTCGGCTGCCGGCGGGGGAGAGAGGGAGAGAGATCTCCCCGCTCTCCCCCGCCGCTCCCCGCCCCCTGCCGGCACCCGAATCTTTAGAAACGAGCGGGCAGGTACTCGAATAAGGCATTACTCGCTCGAGTAGTTTGCCTTATCGAGTATGCTCGCTCATCTGTAAACGCCTCCCATCACTTCAGGCAAAGTAGCCATCCTCTGAGATCACTGGGAAACCACGCATCACACGCAATGCCATGTGTTTTCCAGACCCATTGAAAACAATGGGCGATGCGTTCCACGGGAACGCTCAAAGACGGGACGTGCCACAATTTTTAGTCTTGCAACGTGCAAATCTCGCACAATTTTTTGGCCATGTGAAAGCAGCCTTTGACTACGTTCACACATAGAAATTGTGGGAATTTTCTGTTGTGAAAAACCGACGCCACAATCCACTTTAAAATTCTGATGTAGCTTTACTCTCTGTATGGAGTACTAACCCCAAGTGATTTTGGATTGTCTGGAAGATCCAAAATGTAATATTGCAATTACAATAACCCGTTTGTCATAAAATGGAAACACGTTATTGACGTACATCTTGACTAACTTTGATATCTGCTCGGGTAAGGCCTCCGTGTTTGGAGAAATGTGAAGGATATTTGGTTTCGTTCATGTATAGATGTATGGGTGTGTGTGTCGAGACATTAATACAGCAATGCCTAACTCATTTCTGTATTTTTCTATTTTAGCCAGATGAAGATATGTTTAACCCAGACTATGTGGAGGTGGACAGAGTTTTAGAAGTTGCTCACACAAAGGATTCTGACACAGGAGAAGTGAGTTGACAGTAATTCTCATTAAATATGCTCTACATACCTACTGATCACAGTATGTCTAATAAGTAAGCACATGCTAACAATTTTTGAGAAATCGCCCAAAAGTTGCTCACTTTTATGCTTCAAAAGTATTTCTTGAAGGTAATTTTAAACTGTTGGCAACATTCCTGCCGCATAGACCCCACTCAGGGGGGGGGGGGGGGGGATTGGCATCACAACAGGAATTATTGGCATATTTAGAATCGATTGATTCCAAGAAACAGTTATCAACTTGTATAAACTTGTACAGCAATATAACCAACAATGTATAGGGATGGGGGGGGGGGGGGGCAGGGTATAACAGTACAACACAATATAGGCACTTTGTTGGTGTTTCACAGGAAGTCGGGATGGTGAAATTTTATATATACATATACATATTTTTTTCCCCCTTTTCCTAAATGATGCAATCATTTATCCCTCTCCTTGATGATACACTTTTGTTCAAATAGTCGATAAAGAAGCTAGAGTTGAAGGTGGTAATGTAAATTAGGGATATTGACAAAAGTGTTCCATGGTTCCCATACTGACGCAAATTGTGCTATCTGGTCCTGGCGTATGGCAATCAACCTCTCATTCGGAAGAGTCCTGCAGCAAGTAAATGATTTGAAGCACAGCTTAATTTTAAAAAGGGATTTGCTTTCAGGCAACTATTTTAAAGTGGTTGTCCAGAACTTCCACTATTGATGACCTATCCTCATAATAGGTTATCAATAGCTGATCGGCAGGGTTCCCCTCTGAACAGCCGATTTATGGGGCCGCTGTCCGTGTGGACAGTGATAGAAGCAGATAGCACTGTCTGCATTGCAGTGGCATGGTTTGGTTGCTGTAGGAGCCATGCCTGTAGTGCTGAATTGGGCCACTGCAGCATTGACAGCACAATCCGTTTCCAGCGTTGTCTGCACTGACCGCAGGCCTGACGATCACCTGTTTGATGAGGATCCCAAGAGGCAGACCTCCTCTATCAACTATTAAGAACGTATCCCGAGGATACAATATGGATGGTAAAACTCCTGGACAGCCCAGTTAAGGCTTGTCTTACTGATAATATTCTTAGTATTGCATCCAATTGCCAGAGGTTGATGGAGTAGGAAGGGTGTCTAGGGCTCTATTCACATTTGCTTCAAAGCGTCTGTTTTTGGCTGAATGCACACGGCCGGGTCGGATTCCCTAGCGGAATCCGACCTGGTGCCCAGCCGGTGACTCCTGCAGTCCGGATGGCGCAACATCATCGCTGGAATTTGAGGCGGATTGGACGGCTTCCCTTCGGAAACACGCTTTTACATTGCATGCTATGGCCGGTATTTGCTGTGGAATCCGGAGGCAGTCGCCCGCTCCGGATTCCACAATGCAAATCTGGCTGTGTGCATTGAGCCTTAGGCCGCCTGCAGACGGGCGGGTCGGATCCGGCGGTGAGGATTCTCGCCGCGGGACGCGACCCGAGTGCCTACAGCGACCAACGCGTACTCACCCGCGCCCACCGGAATGATAAAAATGTCATTAAAACCAATGAGGCGTTAATGAAAACACTTCTCTATATTGTGAATGTTACTGAATAGCATCACGTGGAGACAAATGCAAGTGTGAATGGAGCTGAAGCAGAGAATAAAAATCTGATATAAATTGTTGGTGATTACACACTCGCTGAGTAGCCTTGGCTTGTATGGCCATTTTCAGCAAAGATGAACTTAAGGCCATAAAACTGTATTCTCCCACAGGAGGTAACACATTACCTAGTGAAATGGTGTTCACTGTCTTATGAAGAAAGCACCTGGGAGCTCGAGGAAGATGTTGATCCGGGCAAAGTCAAGGAGTTTGAGACTCTGCAAGTTCTCCCTGACGTCAATGTAACGGTATAGTACCACAGACTTAATTCTTTAGCGGAATTAAGGACACACATTTATGTTTCTAGTGAAGAATGTAAGTTTATTAACATATTATTTTGCTCGGTTGTCTGTATGAGGAAAACCTAATCCTTTACTGTAGTACCACTCTTCATCAACACTTAAAGTGACCCTCTGGTTTTGGGACAGTATGCTGTTTCTTGTCTGAAGGGGGTGTCTTACCTGCAGGTGTTCTTCTCTGCCATCCATCAGCTCTGAGTTCTATTTTCGGATGCCTAAGATGGCCATAGCAAACTTCAGACCATCTAATCCACTCTGTGCATTGGTAGTATTAGACTAGCAATGCATTATACCTGCTGTCTGTTTGGCTAGAGCTGCTATAAAAAAAAGTTATAGGACTTTAAATGCAGTGATTTAGAAAAAAAAAAATTTCCAAAAAAAGGTTGGTTTTTTTTTATTTTAGAAAAGTGGAAAAACCTGAAAAATATAACAGATTTGGTATCATTGTAATCGTACCGACCCGCAAAAAAAAAAAAAAAAATTTGTGTCATTTATGTTGCATAATTAATGCTGTTAAAAAAAAACGCCAAAAATCTATGGCAGAATTTATGCATTTTCTCTCCCTGCGATCATAAAAAAAACTAATAAAAGTTTTACAATATAATATATGTACCCAAAAATGGCACCAATAAAAACTACAGATCGCCACACAAAAAACAAACAAGCCCTTATACGGCTAAAAATTCAAAGGCTATTAAAATGGGTGCTATTTTTTGACTCATGTGGATAAGTAGGTTCATAGAGTTAGAAAAATGCTAACCGTCTCTAAAGAGGACCGGTCAGATGTTTGGATATGTCTATTTTAGTAAATACTGCCTTTCTTTATGAAATAGCAATTTTGTAGCATCCTTTCTTATAAATCTGCCTTGTGTTGTTCCTCAGTAATTCCTTCTGGAAAAGGCAAATCTGGATCAGTATCTGACAAATGAATACGAATATGAAGGCAAAAACGGCCAAAAGTAGTACATGCTGTGAAATACAGCCATGTAAATAGATACATAGATTTACATTAATTCCATATTACAGTCCGCAAAACACAGACCAAATACGGAGTAGAAATCCGCTTGTCTGTAAGCGGCCTGCGTGCCCCCTGCAGGAGTCGGTACACAATTGCAGGAAGAGATTATTCTAATTGTGATGTGTGGTTTAGCTCTTCATAGTAACCCATTGCGCTAAAGTACCTTTTTTTTAATTGAACTCTTCTTGCTGTGGGAGAAGGAGACCTTGTGTTATAAGCCTTCTCTATGAGCTCTGCCTTTGCAGGCTGTTTGTCTCACTTTAATAGAGCTTGTATTATAATTACAGTGTTTTGTTGTTTGGGTATAGGAGAGACCGTCTTGTGAAAGCTGGCAGAAGTTGGAGTGTTCTCGTACATACAAAAATAATAACCAGCTAAGGGAGTACCAGCTGGAGGGCATGAATTGGCTACTCTTCAATTGGTACAACAGGTGAGATTCTGTCTCCGCCCATCGATCTAATTTTTAAAGGGGTTTTCTGACCACCTCAATATTGGTGGCAGTGGGTTGGATGAGTATGAGTAAAGTCAAAAACACACCCACTCACCTCTCACTGTGCGCTGCTGCCGCTGGCCTCTGCTTTGGTCCTCTGTTTGCGATGGCTGCAGCCAATGGCAGGGATGTCCTCAGTGACGTCTCCTAAACCTGCCTTGGGCCTTCTACATTAGAAGCCCACCAGACAGGTTTACGAGACGTCACCAGGTGTGTGGGTAACGTCACCTGTCAGATGCTGGATCACCGAAACGCTGGTCCGGCGCTGCGATCAATATATTTCTTTTAGATTGTTTTGGGCATGGGGAGCCCGAAACTATATAAAGGAAATAACTCTTAAAACCCCTTTAACCGAAGTATGCAAAAATTCTATAATATTCTTTTGTATGGCTTTATGTAGAAAGAACTGCATTCTCGCAGATGAGATGGGCCTTGGTAAAACCATCCAGTCTATCACCTTTCTCTCTGAGATCTTCTTTATGGGCATTCGAGGACCTTTTCTCATTATTGCTCCACTTTCCACAATCACAAACTGGGAGCGGGAGTTTCGTACGTGGACAGAGATGAATACTGTTGTGTACCATGGGAGCCAGATTAGTCGGCAGATGATCCACCAGTATGAAATGTTCTACAGGGATGCTCAGGTGAGCCGGTTACAATGGCCAATCTAACGTTGTGTTGTAATTCCATCATATCACACTCACTAGGTTGCTATTTGTGCAATTCATTGTGTATCGGCTGTACTGGGATGCTGTATTTAGTAACCATTTAATGATATTTCTTGGAAAGGGAGCTCCTGTCCCAGGAATCTTCAAATACCATGTGGTTATTACAACGTTTGAGATGATTCTAGCAGACTGTCCAGAACTGAAGAAGGTCAGGTGGAGCTGTGTCATCATTGATGAAGCTCATCGGCTTAAGAACAAGAACTGCAAGCTGCTTGAAGGACTCAAAATTATGCCACTGGTGAGTATACAACAGATCTCTGTAGTCCTTAGAATTGATATATTACACTCAATGGGGCAGATTGACTATTCAAAATATGCCAGTTTTACAGTAGTGTTTATGACAGTTCCTGCATGCTCCATACCACATTGCACAAAATTTTGACAAAATGTTACTGCAATTTTTGGCATAAACTAAACCAACTAATATAATAGGTGGTCGAAAACGTAGACTAGACGGTCTTAAAATTCAACAGATTTACCATCCAGCCATGTTAAATCTGGTGCATTTTAACCCTTTGCAATCCAATTTTGGATTCAGGGTTTACTAGGGGGTTTTCTCATTCTGCCATTATACAATGGAGCCATCTGCTGGCTAGAGCCAGTACTGCGGTATGGGACATGCTGAAGAGGCCCCCGACAACCGAACGGCCAGTGATATAGTAAGAATACCCTGCCGGACGTCTTCCAACATCAGAGCTGTACAGCCTTCAATGAGAATGTCTTTAGACATCAGACAGTGGATTGGAAAGGGTTAAGACTGTCTGTCTTAGTTTTTTGCATTGTCTACTTTTTAGACAATATTAGTAAGTGTTCTCCAATATCTTGAGTTGGTGCTGTGCTTAGACAAATTAAATCAAAGTACGATTCTAATGTTTAGACTAAAAAAAAGTGATGATTTCAGTGCCCCTTTGTTGCACAATCCTCTTTTGTGTCTTCCAGGAACACAAGGTTCTTCTCACTGGCACCCCCCTTCAGAACTCAGTGGAGGAGTTGTACAGCTTGCTCAACTTTCTAGAACCAAACCAGTTTCCCTGTGAAACCGCTTTCCTTGAGGAGTTTGGAGATCTAAAAACTGAAGAACAAGTAAGTTGTATGTCAGGCTGAGGATTCTTATATCCCTTATTTGCCTCAGTAGGAGTAGGAAATGTCACTTAAGAGAGTCCTTGGATGACGTTGTGGTTTTGATCCGGCCCTCTAACCGGGCTTTGCGGTTTTGCCCTCTCCGCCTTGTGAATCAGGCGTGTACTACACCAGAAGACCTTTGGAGTCTTCAGTTGCTGCTGTTCATACCTCTATACTTACAACAACTTAAGAGAGTCAAAATTCAAAGATGGTTATCACATCATTGTATGTGAACTACTTTATTTAAAGGGGTTACTCTATGAAAAACAATTATCGCCTATCAACACAATTGATGATAAATGTATTACTGCTGAGACTACATGATCAGTAGAACAGGTGTACTAAGCCCTTATTCTTGAAGAGTTTGAATGGCCCAGTAGTCCTGCATGTGCTCTACCACTTTATTCAGAGTGTATAGGAGCAACGTAAATAGTTGAGTACACCTCTCAACTATCCCCATCAGCCTCATTAGAAAAATTGATTGAAGCAGCTGAACACATTCATGACTACTTGAAACGCTTCTGAAACTGGGTTCAGGACCCTGTTCTAGTGATCTGTAGGATCCACAGCATACATCATACATTTATCACCTATTTTGTTAATATCCCCACTAATAGAACTTCTGTTTGGTCTCTAGAGGGCCTTACAGCATGCTTTGTGCTATGTGATAAACTTGAAGAAAAAAAAAAACAAATATGGAGTTCAGTTCTATGGCTAAAAGGCATATCCTGCTGTATGCTTTACCTTCAGGTGAAAAAACTGCAATCTATCCTAAAGCCAATGATGCTTAGGCGATTAAAGGATGATGTAGAGAAGAACCTGGCTCCAAAGCAAGAAACAATCATTGAGGTGGAACTGACCAATATTCAGAAAAAGTATTACCGGGCAATCCTGGAGAAGAACTTTACATTCCTGGCCAAAGGAGCCAACCAGCATAACATGCCTAACCTCATCAACACTATGATGGAGCTCCGGAAGTGCTGCAATCATCCATATCTTATCAATGGTGATTATGAACTGTATTGTGGCTATATCCTAAATACTTAAGATGGGAACACCCATTTAATGTGTAAAGAGCTTGGTTGGCCACATATAGTTTAACCTGTTATTTATGCTTTAGGTGCAGAAGAGAAGATTCTGGAGGACTTTCGCAAGACTCACAGTCCTGATGCATCGGATTTTCAGTTGCAAGCAATGATTCAAGCAGCAGGAAAGCTCGTACTGATTGATAAGTTATTGCCAAAGCTGATTGCTGGTGGACATAAAGTTCTCATCTTCTCACAGATGGTGAGATGCTTGGACATCCTGGAGGACTATCTCATTCAGAGGAGGTGAGGGGAAAGTCAACAGAGCGAGGTTACAGACAGTGGCATGCATTTGAGATATACATTCCTATTTCACGAGGGGCTTAAAAATGGACCCATAGCCCAGTCTTCAATTTCTCAACTGCCTTATAGGGCATGTGGATGCTGATTGATTGGTTGCTATGGGGGACTTTTTTTTCCACTCTGAGCCAGGTTATATCTAATACACATCTACGTTGAAACTCAGGATAGTCTGTATGGTATTTGTCACAAATGTATATAATATTTAGTATCACAGTAAGATCCATTTGAATGTTATAGATACACATATGAACGAATTGATGGAAGAGTAAGGGGCAACCTTCGTCAAGCAGCGATCGACAGATTCTGTAAACCAGACTCTGATCGCTTCGTATTCCTGCTCTGCACTCGGGCAGGAGGTCTAGGGATCAACCTGACGGCTGCTGACACTTGCATTATCTTTGATTCCGACTGGAACCCTCAGAATGATCTACAGGTAACATCACCTTTTATTGAGGCAGTTTTTTATGTTATGTTTGCATAATCTAACGTAAAGTTTGAAATCTGTGGGTCCAAACACCATAAATCCTACTTTAGTTATAAGATTGAAGGGTAACTATCATTTCTGTAATATACTTGCATTAAAAATGTGTTGCTTTGACACTAAATCTCGATTGAAGTGGCTGCCACTAGGAGTCTCCCTTCCAGCTTCTCTGCAATACACTGTCATTGGGTACAGAGCTTCTGTAGTTACTAGGACACAGGGACATTTCCTTAGTAATGGGGGGAGGAGCGATCTTCATAAGGCAGTTCCATGCACTCTGAGGCTACAGACTGACAGATCTGCAGACACTGTGATAATGATCCTTACAATCTCTGCCTCTCCTGGGGGAGGGGGGGTTGTACACACATTATATTGGGTTAACTCACGATTTGAACAGAATGCTTGAATCCTCCTGGGACAGCAGTGGGGCAGGCATTCAGATACCACATTCCTGCTGATTGGACCACAGACAGTGCAATGCAGCATGGGAAGTAAGGGCAAGGAAGTTCGGGACAGTGATCTGCTGGCAGAATGGCAAGTTTGCGACTTGAGCTCTACTTGAAAATGGATTCCAAACAGCAGGGCAACAGAAAAATGGGGAAAGACACCTAAAATCAGAACTTGTAATCCTGAAACTGTGCAAACAGCAGCAAATTAGTCGACAAGGAGAATTCTATTTTAGAAGACTTGGGTAACCTTTAAAAATACAGAAAACCTGGATTCTGTTATATGCACTTTGTAAATGCTTTATTTCTATATTTTTCAGGCACAGGCTCGCTGTCATCGTATTGGGCAAAGCAAAGCTGTGAAAGTTTATCGTCTCATAACAAGAAATTCTTATGAGCGGGAAATGTTTGATAAAGCGAGTCTTAAGCTGGGACTAGACAAAGCCGTGTTACAAGATATTAATAGGAAAGGCAACACAAATGGAGTAAGTATGACCAATAGAAATGCATATGTCTAATCAAAAATGTATTCTGGAAATGTCCAGCATGCTGCATAGTGACTGTAGAGAGGATTGTCCAGGATTGGAACAAGTGGTGTTTTTTGCAGAACCACTTTTGTCCACAAGTAGTGTCTGATACTACAGCTCAGTCCTATCCAGGTGAATAAGAAAGGCGCTATTTCTGGAAAAATGTTGACCTGTTCTAATTCTGGTCAATGCATTTAATCATCAGCATTTTTAGAGGATCTAACATGTATTGTGTTTAGGTCCAGCCATTGTCTAAAATAGAAGTTGAAGATCTGCTTAGGAAAGGAGCATACGGTGCACTCATGGATGAGGAAGATGAGGGTTCTAAATTCTGTGAGGAAGACATTGATCAAATTCTACAGCGCAGAACACAGACCATCACCATCCAATCTGAAGGAAAGGGCTCCACATTTGCTAAGGTATTTACTGTGCAATATTGTTTATTAAGGGGAACTAATGGTCCTTTTACACGGGTCAAATTCTAAGCACAGTGTAATGAGCACTGATTGACATGCATGTTGATTGGTCCATGTTCCATTATTGTTTCCACAGGCTGAGAATAGGCTTATGGAAACTTAACTGTTGTTAATTTGCTTGTTTGCCCTATAAGCAAGCTGTACATTTACTTCTTCACAGAGGGAGACGTACCGCTGATCAGCGAGCATCTTTATGCATACATAAATAAGCCAATCAGCAGACGAACAAAGTGTTCGTAGGCTGATTCTTAGTTTCTTTACATGGCCCAATTATCAGCCAAACAAGTGTTCAAAGGAATGCCTGGGCCTGATAATCTGCCGGTGTAAAAGGACCACCTTCACTCCTATAAGCCACAGAATTGCAAAGGTTTGTACTTTCTTGTCCATTGCATTGGGGGACACAGCTGAGACCATAAGGTATAGCTACTGCCACTAGGAGGCAAACACAAAGCAAAGAAAGTGTTAGCTCCTCCTACCAACCATACTCCTCCTGCAGGCACCAAGCTAACCAGTTTTAGCTTTGTGTCCGTAGGAGGCAAACCTCTTCCTTTTACTGGTCTTCAATTGTTTTCCTTCTTGGAAATACAGGGCTGGTGTTGGGCTCTCTAGGAGGGCAAACTGACTAGAGTTAACCAGTTGATTGCTAGTCTTAATCTAAGAAGAAAAGGAGGACAGTTAACTGTTAGTTTGACACTGACCCACCAGCCATAGTGGTTGCCTGATTTTGGAGCACTCCATTCCTATTCAAAGGCAGGCAAGCACCGGGGCACACACTGCTGAAGTACTGGAGCTACATTTCATGTGGGAAAGATGAGTATTCATCTACACCTAGGTAAGTATTATTCTTATCCTCTTCCTCCTTACTTCTCCTGTGCCACTACCACCTACACCATCCGCCACATCCTCTTCCTCCAGCCTACTTCGCCAAGCTTCCCCTTCTCTTCTCAGCAGCGTGACATTCACAGCTTGAATTCACTCCATAGTGCCTCCATCCTTGAGAAGATCTTCTCTTTCAGGGAACCCTCTTCCACGCAAGTTATCTACATTTTAATGGTGTGATGATTGAAGGCGCGTCCTAAGGCCCCGTCTATTTGCGGAACCCATCATTCAGACCATGGTGAAGTCTAGAAAGCCCTCCGCTTCCCCGGTTTATCATTGTGTCTGGAAGATTTTCTTCCTCTGGTACAAGTGACGCAACTTCCATGCCATGCGTTTTTCGCTATCTCGCCTTTTTTCCTTTGTTCCGGAGGGGCTAGACATTAGTTCCCTGAAGGGTCGAGTATCGGCTTATCCTTTGTTTTCCAATACCCCCTAGCTTTAAAGTCAGCCGCCGTTACGTTCCTACAAAGGTAACGCGTTGCAGAAATTTAGTACTGTAGCGCGGAAATTCTTTTTCCTTTTCTCGATTTGGCTTGAACTTAAAGCCCCCTAAATGCAGCAGGCTCTGCTCTCCGAGATGCCTTTCTAGACAACTGGATTTAGAACGAGGACTAATACGATATACAGACCTGGACAGTAGGTGCCGGTGGATTCCCATTAGATATATGGGAGTAAATTTACCTTGATCTCTCTGTGTATTTGATACAAGGCGCTGATCTATGTCAACACACTTGATCTTCTTACCTTCCTACAGGCGGTCGCTCACACTCTCCCTCTTTACTGTTCTCCTGACCCACCCTGGGACCTCAGTCTTATACTGGACATACCGCTGTTTCATCCTTTTGATCCGTTGCGCAACATTCCAGCTTGTCTTTTCTCCTGGAAGGTAGCCTTTTTGGTAGTAATCACTTCCATCTGGAGGGTTTCTGAGCTTGCAGCCATGCCGATGAAACCTCCGTTCATAGTCTTCCATCAGGATAGGATGGTCCTGTGTCTCATGGCCTGCTTTCTACCTAAGGTGGTGTCGGCCTTCCACATCACTGAGGGCATTGCCTTACCTTTGGTCTGCGCCTCTTGTCACTCAACCATGGGAATCAGTTCTCCACAAATTGGACTTGGTGCAAGCCTTGCGGATCTAACTCTCCCAGACATCTTCTTTCAGGCTATCTGACTCACTCTTTGTGATTCCAAATGGACAGAGATGTGGCCTTATGGCTTTTAAAACCATCAAATCATATTGGATCAGGTCCACAGTGGTGGACGCCTACCGTGCCAAGGGCAGGGATCCTCCCTTTCGGATTATTACGCACTCTACTCGGGCAGTGGGTGCCTCTCGGGCGGTGCACAAAGCCATGAGCCTCTCGCTACACCGTCTGAATGTCCTACTGGGTGATGACTTTTGCATCACTTGACACGTCTCTCAGATGAGCGTTTTACAGACTGCAACATGACTGATCAAATGAGTTCTTGTCTATTTTTTTTCCACGCCTGAAGGACTCCTCTGGAATGTCCCATGGTCTTCAACGGTGTTCTTAATGCGGCGGCTGAGAAGATTTTTATACTTGCCATAAAATCTTTCTCGTCTCGTTCATTGGGGGGCGACAACACCTCTCCAAAGATCTTAAAAGTTTCTGACCGCAATCTCGTTGTTGGAACATTCTTCCCAGAGCAGTCCCAGGTTCTAAGCTCTTTTGCATTATGTTTTATTGTTTCACTTGAACTGGTTTAACCTGTTTCTTGCCTGCAGGATGTTCTTACTGCTTGAATACTAACTGCTTAGCTTGGTGTCTGCAGGAGAGGTATAGCTGGTAGGCGGAGCTAACAGTTTTTTATGCTTGGTGTCCGTCTACTAGTGGCAGTAACTATACCTTATGGTCCTCAGCTGTGTCCCCAGATGAAAAAAAGATTTTATGGTAAGCACAAAAATCTAATTTTTTTGAATTGGGATATTACATTTTTATTTTATTTTTTTTTAACCATCAGTAGGAAATACAATGTGAAAAAGAACATGGTAGAGAAAGAAATGTAATAACATATTCTAAATATGTTTCAGGTTTACACATTCTTGTAAATTTGGCAGTGACGTGTTTTTCAATGCCTCATCCCTCCGTAGGCCAGTTTTGTGTCTTCCGGTAATAGAACGGACATCTCTCTAGATGACCCTAACTTCTGGCAAAAATGGGCAAAGATTGCAGAGCTGGACACAGATGCCAAAAATGAGAAGGTAAGTGTTGTTTCCTGTGATTTTGTAGCTCCCAATTAGGGTATAGTAGTTCACTACAACAGTCATTTCTGCACTTCTTCCATTCATTAGGACAGTTTAGTCCTTGACCGCCCTCGCGTAAGGAGGCAAACAAAACACTACAATTCATTTGAGGATGATGAGTTGATGGAGTTTTCAGAGTTGGAGAGCGATACCGAGGAGCGTCCTACAAGGTCAAGACGACTGAATGACAAAACACGGCGGTATCTGCGGGCAGAATGCTTTAGGGTAGAGAAGAACCTTCTCATATTTGGGTAGGTAACTGGTAATAAAGGAAGTACTGGTAACATTTGTGCAATATTAGTTATTCTCTGGGCCAGTGTAGGGATCAGGCAAGGCTGGGCAGATGTGGGGTCCAATGACCGTATTTATGCAGATGTAGGGCTTCCTTTTGTGATCTACAGTGCTGATTTTGTTATTCAGTAGAAGCATTGCAATTTTCTGAATACTATTCATTTTAATTATGTTAATTGTGTAGCTGGGGACGCTGGAAGGACATCCTCACGCTTGGCCGATTCAAATGGCATTTGAATGAAAAAGATATGGAGATGATCTGCAGGGCTTTGCTAGTCTACTGCGTCAAACATTACAAAGGAGATGAGAAGATCAAAAGTTTCATCTGGGACCTGATTACTCCTACGAAGGATGGATACAACCAGGCTCTGCAAAACCACTCGGGTATGACAAATTTTATATTTTTCAATCGTTTATTTTCTGTGTGAATGATATTTCTCGTAGTTGTAGAACTTCTTTCAGTTTGAACTGAATAAGTGCACACAGCATTAAAGGGGTCGTGCCAAGTGATCTGCAGTGCTATTCTTGTATCTCAATACAAACATAGCATTTGCTGAATCCTCTTCAACTTTTAAACATGTTGATTCTGTAGCTGGGATCGCTAGAAGGACATCCTCATGTTAGCCAATCCACAGGATAGGGGATAACTTAATCATTGGTTGGGGTGTGACCACTGGGATCCCCAGTGATCCTAAGAACGAGAGATCCCGAAGGTCCCCGCACAAATGAAGCAGCATTTGTACATGTACACTGTGGCGCCATTCATTTCACTTATGGTCCTGTGGAGAGGGAATAACTTTTCAATTTGGCACAACCGCTTTAAAGGGAATTGGTCATAGTTTGTTTGCATTTCTCACTGTGCACAGCATATCATAGTGGCAGGCACACTGATTGCAGTGATATGTCTGCTGTCTGTACCTGTGCAGTAGTTTTTAAGAAACTTGCATTTTGTTTGCAGCTGCCAGACACAGAACTAATCAAGCTACTAATGACCACTTGTCTGCTTGTATGCGAGTAAGACTCATAGCCCCGCCCCTGGCTATGTCATAGCCCTGCCCCTGGTGATGTCGTAGCCCCGCCCCTGGCGAAGTCATAGTTCTGCCTCCCGGCGGCGTTATGGCAGGTCCTTACACACTGTGGATACAGCTAAGCTGTTATTTTGTCAGACACAACTCTGCGGTTCTGTCAGGAGACACCGACCTACTGTCACCACAGAGATCCGGCGGGCTGAAGGACTTGTGGTGATGTCATTGCTGTGGAAGGAGCCATTCTGGAGTTTGATAGTAATGGATAAGCCAACAGAAACTACCTGGACCTGTGATGATGTCACCATCATGTGATCACATGTGTGGGTGGAGTCAGGGATCACATGACCAGGGGCTCATCACTGTATCCAGGAGCTGTATGTGTCATGTGTGCAGTCAGCATAAATGTAGTAGAGCTGCGAGTTGCTGTTTGTCTAATGGCTGTGCGTGTAATGTGTATAGTCAGCATGAATGTATGTCATGTAGCACAGTTGTGTTTGTGCCGCGCATGTCATGTAGAAGAGTAGAGTTTGTAACATGCGCATGTACTGTCGCACAGCAGTGTCTGTCACGCGCATATAATGTAGCAGACCTGTGTTTGTACCATGCTCATGTCGTGTCTGTCAGGTGCATGTACACCAAAGCTCTGTCTGAGAGGTGCATGTCATGTAGCAGATCTGTGTCTGTCAGGCACATGTCATGTACCAAAGCTGTGACGCCCATGTCATGTAGCACAGCGGTGTTTGTGCCGCGAATGTCATGTACCAGAGCTTAGTTTGTAACATGCGCATGTACTGTGGCACAGCTGTATCTGTCATGCACATATAATGTAGCAGAGCTGTGTTTGTACCATGCACATGTCATGTACCAAAGCTGTGTCTGTGACTCCCATTTCATGTAGCAGAGCTCAGTTTGTAACGTGCATGTACTGTGGCACAGCTGTGTCTGTCACACGCATATAATGTAGCAGACCTGTGTTTGTACCATGCGTATGTCATGTCTGTCAGGCACATGTCATGTAACAAAGCTGTGTCTGTGACGGGCATATCATGTTGCAGAGCTGTGTCTGTCAGATGCATGGCATGTACACAGCTGTGTGTGTCTGTCATACGCCCATGTACCACAGCTGTGTGTGTGATGTGCATGTGGCAAAGCTGTGTGGTGCATTGTGCCACCAGAAACACTGGTACTATAATTTCCTAACAATTACTATTCCTTGATATTCATGAGCTGCATGCTAGTCCTCCAGCTAATAATTAACAGCTGTTTCCCAGTAATAAGGCAGATGGCTATATGCACAGTAATGGGCACTTTCTCTACTATTCCCTAAGTGAGCCCTATGTATGAACTCTATGCAGATGTCAGGCGCAACACTCTGAAAGAGAGTTGCTCGTTAGATGCCCTTTTCAATTAGTTCACCTCTATTTGTTGCCCCTCTGCTTTGTATTAGACATATAGGCATATTCATTGCTTTATGCAGGATTGCAGAATCAACAAGTCATTTGGACATACAACATGGTTTCTAGTTTAGCTTACACACTCAGACACAATTATTTTTAAGTTCCTCTTCAGCTTTCTAACTTAAGGCTGGTTTAGACACAACGATTATCGCTCAAAAAATCTTTTGAGCGATAATCGTTCTGTTCTTTTACAGCGCAAGGTGATCGCTCAAACATTGAGCGATCACCTAGCGCTCCGAGTGGAGGATGCAGGAGACAAGCGGGGCCGCTTTACAGATGTAAGACTTCCTCCTGCTACCAATTAGATCTTGAATTTGGAGCAAGTCATGCATTGGATTTTGACTGATCATTTCTCATTATTATTAATCACATGGAAGGATTAGTGCTCCTGGGGCTCACTATTGGTTTTATTCTAGGGTAATTCATTATACCTGTGAGCTGAATTAAAGAGTTTGTCCCACAAAAACAAGGTATCCGGAATAACAGGTAGCCGGAACAAGCGCTGTGGAATAAGTTGGCGCTATACAAAGATTATTAGTAGTAGTATCCATAGGTTAGGTGCTAAATGTCTGTTCAGTGGTGGACCAACCACTATGATGAGAATTGGGAATCCCTTGTGTCTCTGTATAAATAGGGCAGCGGTCACACTTGTACACTACCACTTCATTCCTTTGTGTGTTAAAGGGGTTTTGTCACTGCAACCAAAAATGTGCTAACAACTGGCCCGTGTAAAATAAAAAATAGACTATAATCTCTTCTCCACGGCCCACCAGGGCACCGTTGAGGGGCTTCCGCGGCCCCAGCACAGTCTCTCGGTGTGTGTACATGCGGCAGAAGTCAGGTGGCTTCACCATCTAGGCATCATGGCGCCCAGGATGTGAGCATTGATGCCAGAAGTTCAGATGTGACTGGCCACAGCAATCCCCAGATTTCTGCCGAACGTATGCAACAAGAGACGGCGCCAGCGTCGTGGGAGCCGCTGATCTGTTTCCCCAAGTGGCGAGTATAGTGTATTTTTTATTTTACTCCAGGTCCAGCTGTTAGAAAATTTGATTGTAGTGACGAAACCCCTTTAATAAAGCAAAACCAGTGTAAAGAAATAAAAGCAGTTTGGCAACTTTCTAATATAATATACATTTCAGCTCCTTACAATTGTCCACATACTAGTTTGCTGTCTTTGACTGAAAACACTACTGGTCCCCTTCATGGGTCACCAGTACATGGCTAGTCCTGCTCTCAGCCGAGAGGTGGGTGCAATTATATCTAGAGATGAGCGAGTATACTCGCTAAGGCATATTACTCGAGCGAGTAGTGCCTTAGCCGAGTATCTCCCCGCTCGTCTCTAAAGATTCGGGGGCCGGCGGGGAGTGGCGGGGAGGAACGGAGGGAAGATCTCTTCCCCCCGCTCCCCGCCGCAACTCACCTGTCACTGGCGCCGGCCCTCGAATCTTTAGAGACGAGCGACGAGATACTCGGCTAAGGCACTACTCACTCAAGTAATGTGCCTTAGCGAGTATACTTGCTCATCTCTAATTGTATCCAGACTAGGCTGCAACATGATACATTGAAGCAGACTAGCAGAGCTGTTTGTGCAGCTGAGGTATATAGCTCAGGGACCTCTCTTTATAAATGCTAACAGGTGTAGTTTTAATGGTGTACTTGTTTGCTATTTGCTTCAGGTTTATCTGCACCAGTCCCACGTGGGAGAAAAGGGAAGAAAATGAAGAACCAGATGTTGCTCCCAGAAATAAAGAACGCAGATTGGCTCGCTAGCTGCAACCCTGAGATCATTCTGCATGATGACAGCTACAAAAAGCATCTGAAGCAGCACTGCAACAAGTGAGTGTAAAGGTGTCTCCATGAATGGGATGAGAATTTGCAGGTGATGGGAATCTGATATTCTGAAAGCATTGTAAACACCCAGAGTGTTCTGTAAAAGTAGCAAATTTTAGTTGGGATTCTCTTTAGTAGGTCATTTATATGGATCGTTGCCCAAAAGTATGTTGGTTGATCATTTTGTCTCTTGGTAGGGTCCTCCTTCGAGTTCGTATGCTGTACTACCTCAAGGCAGAGGTTCTGGGTGATGCTGCTGTCAAGGCCTTGGAAGGTGTAAATGCAAGGTGAGAGAAATGCAACTTCGTTATCATCTGATCTGTTTTTAAGGCACATTAATGATGCCATAAGGGTACTTTCTCACGTACGATTGAGATGCAGTCTTTGAAACCAGTATCAGGAATGGTTCACACAGCGAGCGGAAGTATATACAACTTCTCTAGTTTTATTAAATGCATTTCTAGCTTTGATTTCCAAAAATGCAATCAAAACAATGTGTGAAAGTACCCTATAAACAATGACGTTTTGGTGAATCGGAGGGCTTAACAGGGGATATTCCAAGTTGGACACAGCATGTGCCGTAAATGTCTGCGCTTTGTGCATTCAATCTCTGGGACCTCTAGTTATATGTAGTACAGGGGTCTGCCTGGCCACTATTTTCCCATCATGTAAAGCTATTAATTCTTTATATGTATAGAATGATGTTTGTGAATTTCATTGCCACTTTAGAAGATGTGAAATTGTACTATTGCTGCCCTCCAGAAGAGAAAAAAACTCTCTAGTGCCACCTGTAGGGAGCATTGCCATGAAGACTGGTACTTTTCTTGAGGCAGCTCTTTAATAGTGTATTTGTACTATTGAGAAACAGTTTTTTTGATATGACTAGATATGAGAATAAACGGTTTCTGATGTGTTACATTTCCGTTACAGAAACCTAGATGTACTGTTACCTGACATAGATTATGTAGAAATACCTGTGGACTGGTGGGATGCAGAAGCTGATAAATCACTCCTGGTTGGAGTCTATAAGCATGGTATGTACCTCTGACCACAGAAATGTAGGCTCACCTCCTGCAATTAAAGCATTAACTGATATTTCTTTTCTCTTTTTAATACCTGTACCTCTTTAGGTTATGAGCGTTACTGTGCCATGAGAGCAGATCCGGCCCTCTGCTTTCTGGAGAAAGTTGGAATGCCAGATAAGAACTCGCTGTCAGCTGATGGAGTTAATGATGTTGCTCCTGACGTAGCAGAGCGGTAAGGCATCACATCAGAATAATTTGAAGTTCTATTACATTTCCTTGAACTAGACATAAAGGCTATGTTAACGGAGTTGTAGAGGAGTTTAACTGTTGATCACTTATCCTTAGGATAGGTAATCAATTGTTGATCAGCAGGGGACTGGCACTTGAAATCAATGCCAGCTTGCTGTCAATGTTAACAGTGCTGGAGGCAGAGAGCGCTGTCAACATTGTACCGGCCTGGTTTGGTACTACGGGCACAGTTTCCACTGAATTAAGTGGGGCCCTGCTATACAGACAGCTGTATCTGCTTCCAGCATTGACCACACTAACAGAGGTCCTGGCAATCAGGCTATTGGTGGAGATCCTGAGCAGTAGACTCTTGCCGATCAACTATTGATGGCCTATCCGCAGTATAGGTGATTAATAGTCAATGTCTCGGACTATCACTTTTATGGGGTTTTCTAGGATTTTTAATTGTTGGCCTGTCCTGTATGAATATTGTGAATCGGGATCCCTGCTAATCTGGTAGAATACTGGTACTGCAGGTCAGTCAATTCAAGTCAACTGGGCTAAGCTGCAGTACCAGGCAGCCACATAAGTGTGCATATTGCTTTGCCAGCAGTGAGCGCTGCAGCGAGTTCATCCTGCTATTGGGTGCAGGTCCAATGGGTCAGATTCTAAGCATCGTCTGTAGAGATGAGCGAGTAGTGCCTTAGCCGAGTATCCTCCCGCTCGTCTCTAAAGATTCGGGGGAGAGCGGGGAGGAATGGAGAGGAGATCTCTCTCTCCCTCTCTCCCCCCTGCTCACCGCCGCAACTCGCCTGTCACCAGCGCCGGCACCCGACTCTTTACAGACGAGCGGGAGGATACTCGGCTAAGGCACTACTCGCTCGAGTAGTTAGCCTTAGCGAGTATACTCGCTCATCTCTAATCGTCTGTCCACTAAGAATCCTGGAAAAGCCCTATGAAAGTTAGTTGAACTTTTCAGTTTTTCTGACCACGTGTACTTGAAACAAGTTTGTTAATTCCTGTTTTTATTTTTTCAAGGAGTGGTGGTGAAAAAGAAGAGAGTAAAGAAAGTAAACTAGACGGGCAGCAAGAGGTAAAATTTTTTTTTTTTTTTGAGTCCTTTGATGCAGGGTGGATATAAAAATTCTGTATTTGTTTCTTCAGTCAGAATGAAATCTCAGACCACAGCTATGTGTGTCGATTTGACCAAAAGACTTGGTAATGTATTAAATCTGTCCTCCATTCATTATTTGATGTCTAGGTGGAGAAAAATTCCCGTGTGAACAGTGTGGAGCAGATAGATGAGGAGAGTAATCCAGGTGAGAATATAACACGGGACAATTACAAGGACATTATTGTACAGTCATGTTATTAAAGAAGAAGAATCCTTATACCGGGTGATTATGAACAAATGGCACAAAAGTAAAGCTGAGTTCTTCATGCATGAATTGACATGTCGAATATTTTGAACATTTGTAAGGTACAGTAAACACTTGACGAGTTCTCCTATCTTTTCATATCATGTTGTATGTTAGTTCACGTATCAATAAATCCGCTTTACTTTTGTACCATTTGTTTAAATCACCCTGTACGGTGCCAACATAATCTGCCGTACTTTACAAATGCGACCGTCAGGGAAACTATATTGAAGTTCTAAATGACTTTTCTTATCTACCCATATGAAGTGTGTGGCCTTATTGCCGCTGCTGCTAATATTTTCCATGTTCTCTGAAGCCCAGGATAGTCCTGAGTCAGACAGATTGTTATGGCCTGTTGCATCTGCACTGACGGCGAGGCTTCGTAGACTCATTACTGTGTATCAGCGCTGCAATCGCAAGGAGTTGGCACGTCCAGAGATCTTGGCTCCCACCAGCCACAGCTATTGGCTTCAGGAAGAAATGGTCAGGAGAGCAGAAATGGATCCAATTATGAAAGAAATGCAGAAGAGGTATTTTTATGGGCATATGTATTGCTTATTTATTTTGTGTCAGCAGGGCATTGACTTCTGTATCTTAGCGTTAACCCATTAAGGACCAGGCACTGTAAATTTACCGCGCCTGGTCCTGGGTTTCAAGCCCACCGTAAGTAAAATTACAGCGGCGCTTTAGGTCTCCTTAGTAACAGCTGATAACGTGGAGAAGAAAGCAGGAGGGGTTTTTAACCCTTTCTGCCTTCTGCTTCCCCAAGTACACAGCGCTCAATGAGCACTGTGTACTAGAAAGTGAAAGTAAACTGTAACTTTCACATCAGGAGCCCGGGGGGTCATGTGACCGCCTGGGTTCCCTGCTACAGCAGAGCTGGAGGGTCAGACTAGACGCTGGATAGCTCTGCCAGTGACTACTGTCACTGCAGGGGCTGTTTTCACTTGTAAGGCCGCTTGCAGACGAGCGGGTCGGATCCGGCAGCGAGAATTCTCGCCGCGGGACCCGACCCGAGAGCCTGCAGGGACGAGCGCGTACTCTCCCACGCCTGGCGGCCCCAGCTCTTTCATGTGCCGGCTGCGGCGCAGCCGGCGCATGCGCAGACCGGAGCCGGCGGCCGGGTGAGTGCGTACCCCGCACAAAAATAGGACATGTCGCGGTTTGTTTGCCGCGCGAGATTTCGCGTGGCCAAACCGCGGCCGTCTGCATAGGAGTGCGTATTGTAATGCACTCCTATGCAAACTTTCAGTGGCGGAAATCCCACCGCGGGATTTCCGCCCGTGTGCAGGCGGCCTAACAGTGGGATGCCCCAGCTACAGTGGGAAAGTGTCAAATAAAAAAAAAAAAATCATTGTCCCCAGAGGTCTTACATGACCTCATGGGGGGCATAGATAGTAAAAAAAAACACAATTACATACATCAGTAAAACAAAATTACAGAATAAAACAACAATACATACATAAGAAAGAAAATAACACAAAGCCGACGCCAACAAAAACCGTCGCCGTATGCGCCCTGTAAACCAAAACCATACATACTATATATCAAAACGTCCGAAATAAATAGAGGAACCCGTTTTCATACTCTGTTAGCATACATATACTAAATAAAAAAATAACAAAACTATAAATGGTAAAAAAAAAAAGCTTTTTTTTTTTTTAGCATTTTACCCCCAATAAAACTAAAAAAACTGTGAAAAAGATATTAAAAAAATAGTCCTATATCTCACGGGAAAAAAAGCAGTAAGAATAATTTTGATAGCTAAAGGAAACAAAATAGGGAAGTAAAACCACCACATGGGTAAAATCCGTAAAAAGTGTCTGGTCCTTAAGGTACAAAACAGCTTGGTCCTTTAGGGGTTAATATCGGTGTCGGCATGTTACAGATTGTGAATCCTCTACCAGCTACTTAGGAACTACTTTTACATTTTATTTAGAGAGGATGTGTTCACTGTCCTGACATACCTGTTTATTTACTTGCGTGTATTCTCCATGAAATAGCAATGCTGGAGCATCGTTACTTAGAACCTTCTGTTGCTGTTCCTCTATTATTTCTGTTGGCGCACACACTGTCGACAAAAGGAATAATAAAGCCCAGTTGTCAGTGTGTTCAAACATTGTCAGGAGGATTAACCAAGGTCCATTTTAACAAGTGTAGAACCTCTTATTGTTGATGTATATGTATTTGAATAGCAAGTCGAAAAGGGTAGGTCAAATCTATATGGCTGCTGTTTGACAGCAAATGTTGTAAAAGGGGTTTCCCAGAGTATAGTATTGATGACTGACCTATCTTCAGAATTGGTCATCAGTATGAGATCGGTGGGAGTTCCACACCCGGCAGCCTAGCTGATCAGCTGTGTGCCAGAAATGGCACAGCTCCATACACTGTGCAGTGGCCTGGAATGGTAGTGCAAGCTTTTTCTCACTCCTTTCAATGGGACCTAGCCTGCATTACCATTACAGACTGCTGCATCTGATATTCACTACCTCTTCTGAGGATAAGTTATCAATATTATGCTCTCAGAAATCCCCTTTTAACCACTTAAAGACCAGGCTGTTTTATAACTTAAGGATCAGACACTTTTTAGGAATTTTAGCCATGTGGTAGTTTTACTGCCCAATTTTTTTCCCTTTTAGCTACCAAAATTATTTTTGCTGCATTTTTTTTTCTGTGTCATGTAGGACTATTTTTTAATATCTTTTTCACTGACTTTTTTTAGTTTTATTGGGGGTAAAAAGCTAAAAAAATATATAATTTTTTTTTAAATCTAGTTTAACTTTTAAAGTATTAACTTTTTCCACCAGACTTCTGCCCATTTTAGCAATTCCAGCAACCTGATTGGTTGTTTGGGTTGGCTGATTCACCACCCCTTCACTGCCCCTTTTGAGATGTGCACGAGGATAGGACGCATATTAACTTTTTCCTATCCTTGTGCACATCTCAAAAGGGGCAGTGAAGGGGCTGTGAATCAGCCAACCCAAACAACCAATCAGGTTGCTGGAATTGCTCAATAGGGCAGAAGTCTGGTGGAAAAAGTTCACTTTTTAGTACATGAGCACTGTGTACTAAAGAAAGGAGGCAGAAAAGGTTTAAAACTCACTTCCTCCTCCGAGTTATCAGCTGTGACTAACCGCTGACAACTCATCCTGCTTCTGATTGATTGCAGAAGCAGGAGGCTTTAATCCCTGCTGTAATTTTACATACGGCTGGGTTTTAACCCCCGCACCAAGCACCGTAAATTTACAGTGCTTGGTCCATAATGGGTAAAACTGTCCGAAAACTAAAACTGTCTATTGGGAGTTGTAACTCATACCAAGTTTTTCACTTGAAAGGTGGACCAGAAGAGAACAAGCTGACTTTTATCGGACAGTGTCCTCTTTTGGAGTAATCTACGATCCAGACAAGAAATGCTTCGATTGGACGCAATTTAGAGCATTGTCCCGCCTGGATAAGAAGACGGATGAGAGCCTAGAAAAATATTTCCATAGCTTTGTAGCCATGTGCAGGAATGTCTGTCGCCTGCCACTCAGGAAGGATGATGGTAAAAAGAATATACTCCTTGATTTTTCAGAGTTTTTCTATGTATCAAAAGACTATCCTCTCTTCCGACCCTGTCGTCTTTTCTTTCTTTCCCAGGTTCAGCTGATCCCTCTCTCTTTCTGGACCCTATCACAGAAGAACGTGCAGCGAGAACCTTGTATCGTATAGAACTTCTAAGAAAGGTCCGAGAACAAGTTTTGAGGCATCCACAGCTTCACGAACGTCTAAAGTTGTGCAGGCCTAGTCTGTATCTTCCTGTATGGTGGGAATGTGGCAAACATGATAGAGATCTTTTAATTGGTACAGCCAAACATGGACTAAGCCGTACAGATTACTATATCATGAATGATCCTCAACTTTCCTTCTTGGATGCTTATAGAAATTACTCTCAGCATAAAAGAAATGGCGGTGAGAACATGTGTTGCCATTATCAGATGGCTTCTAAAGATTATGAACCATCTGCATGTCACCTAGAAGGGACAAATGAGTCTGAAAAGACTGAAGCCAAGACTGAAATTAAGTCTGAAGCTGTGGATGAGCCAATTGAAGGTCGAATGTGTAGTCCTCAAGATCTTTCCTGTGAAAATTTAATTTCTCAAGTTGGCGATATAATGTCCAACAGCCAAGAAGACTGTTCTCTACCCGACTCGCTCATGTGCATGATGTATGATAAGGCATGTAACAGTACTCTTCTGCAAGCTGGCACCAGTGAACAGACCTCTCTCACTTCAAGCTTCTTGGGCATGGAAAAAAGTGAACCAACGGACTACTCGCTGAGTAACACCAAAGAAGGAAATTTATCGCAAGAAGAGGAACCTGTATCTAGAGACTGCTTCTTGGGAAGCAATGGTGAGGAATGTGATCCTTTAGAAGGACAAGATAGATTAGTCAAACCATTTAACAGCACTGATAGTCATCTTAGTTTGTCTACAGAGGATGAAGAGCAACCACATGGCCAAAACATTGGAGAAAAAGACTCTAAGACGTTGATTGATAATCATTTTTGTACAAGTCTTGATCAAACTGCTGAGCAATCCTTAGGTCTAGAACTTGAATTTCTGGACAAAACATTCGAAGAACCTTCAGGTCTGAGCACTGAAGAAAAAAACTGTGGTATCATTGGGGAAAGCCCTCAAAACCCAAATTGCAATCTTCCAGAGGAAGAAAAAGAAGAATGGGGGGCTGAGCTCCAGGAAATTAAGGATGACCCAATCGTAAAATGGCACAAGGAGTTAGACGACATGGAGGAACTTCCGTTAGAAGAATGTGGTGATGAGCACAAAGTGAAGGATTTAAGTATTCAAAATGATGCCTCGAAGCCAGAGGAAAGTTGCTCTGCCCAACTCCTGGATGATAAAGACTCCGCAGAGTCTAAACACAAAACTGGAGAAATGCTTTCTGGCCTCTTAAAGCGAAATGCTGAGGACCTGAAAGCCAAAGACTCTGATGAAAAGCCCATAGACTGCTCCAAATCTGGTTCTGATGGAGATGTGAAATTGGAGGTCTGTGAAGTTAAGAAGGAGAATATCGAGGAGGAATGCGGTTGTAAGAGTAAGCGATGACCTGCACTTTTTTAAACATTTTCTTCATTTTCCATTTTGTACCCTTAATATATTTGGATATGTGTGTATTTCGTTGTTGCATGTAGGTTTTCATACTCGTACATCATTGCTCTATTTGGGTCTAAAACAGTGTTTGGTAGTATTGGGGCAGTTTTCTTCACTCCATGCGATAATTGATGTTTTTCTGATTTAAGAACATATTTTGGGTGTTACACTTGAATAATGCTGACTCTTTAGCACTTATGTTATTTTTGCTAACTTCTGAGGTCTTTTGGGGTCATGAATAGACATAATTACCTATCTGTAGGACATTTGGAATTTGTTTCATGCTGCTTCAAGTTGTTAAGTCTGACTTGGATGCAATAATAATGTCCTGAAAGGATGAGTATATATACTCCAGTACAAACACAGATGGCATAAATAGTCTATGACAAAATGGGGATAAAGGGAACCTGACCCTGACCTTACAGATATGGAAAGACCCTACCTATAAGGGGGCCGATTACCCTGATAAGGGTGGCACCATGTCAGGAACCTTCGCGAGGCTGACTTTTCCTAGAAGACAGCAGGAAATGTGGCAGCACCTAGATGTTAATCAAATATAATAAGCACAATTATGCAGGATAAAATGTCTAACAAACAACCTGGATAGAATAGTGAATGAACGGCAGACTTGACTTTAACCCGAGACCCAGATCAGGCAGGGAACTGCAGACCAGATCAGACTGAGCCTACAGCCGAGTCAGCAGGAATCAGTCTGACACAGAGTCGCAGACCAGACCAGATCTTCAATATTGTAATCCAATAGGGAGTCAGATGAGATCAAGGAATACACTTTGTGTGGAGGAGCTGGAATAAAGGTACACAAACTAATACCAATTGGTTGACTGGGCTGTCCCACCTCTCAGCCAACCCTCTGCCCACATACAGAAGAAGAAATAGCACTTCCAACACCGAAATGACAGTCAGCATGTGCCGGCATGATGATTCCATGGACCAGGGCTTACATAGTGACGTCACCCCGGTCCCAATCATTAGTCTTAGCTGGCATCGTGACACAAGTACTTCACTGTGTAGAATATAGCAGACTATGTTCTTCCATATCTAAAAAGTTGTGTTATAGTAGAGCGAATCACCTTTAGGCTAGGACCACATGGCAACACAGCTGGGAGCAATGCTTCCTGAATCACGTTGAAGGTGTGTAGATAAATTCTACTTGCTTATGATTCCATGAAGCAGTATTGCAGCCCTATTTCACTGCTGTTACATGACCGTCTGGCCTTGGTGATAGTTAAAGCGAATCTGTCACCTACTTTTAGCCCTAGAAAATCAGTTTATGGGATGAAAGTAGGTGACCCATTGAGTCCGCGTATTGTAAGAGTTATACTTGCCTTCCCTGACATTCTCCTGGTGTCCATGCTCGAAACCGCCGTTGTAATTTTAAATTGGCGGACCAATTGGCAGCGCCGCTCAATTTGTTGAGCAGCAGCTTCCAGCACTGACATCGGGGGAACGACAGGGAAGGTAAGTCTAACACTTACATCCCTGGTCTCCGTTGGTCAACTACTTTCAGTCCATAGGCTTAACTTACAGGGCTAAAAGTAGGTGACAAATTCCCTTTTAAAGGGGTTGTCTTATTCCTGTTCTGCTGCAGGAAGCAAATTGCTCCATATATTGTGCAGTGGCCAAGGTTGGTACTGCAGGCTAAATCATGCTGTACTCGATGACGTGATTTTTCATGGAAATTTGACCCAGTGAAAAGAAACTGTACACCCCTGATTTTACATATAGGACAGGACTGAGTTTGTCACCTCTCTGTGCAGCTTATGAGAGGATCGTTCTCCGATCTCCTGGTATTATTGTCACCCTATGGTGGGACGCATATTTGGTATTTCGCCGCACTTCAGTAGCGGTGAGCGATTCCAGCAACCTGATTGGTTGTTGGGTACACACCCCCCTTTGGAGATGTGCACGAGTGGCCGGCCCGTTAAATAAGCAGCAGCAGGGCCATAGGCGGGTCGGAAAATAAGCCTAACCCTAACCCTAAACCTGCTCTCGTGAAGTAGCACTCGTGCACATTTCCAAAGGGGGGTGTGTACCCAACAACCAATCAGATCGCTGGAATCGCTCACCGCTACTGAAGTGCGGCTAAAATACCAAATATGCTGGTGGGACAGCAGGATAGCATTGGAGGGGTCGTTGTTACTCGGACTATTAAGGACTGTTATCCCTTTCCAATCCAATTTGTATCCAGATTTTCCTAGGGGGCTTACTCTTTTTCTGCCATTATACAATGGCGCCATATGCTGGCTAAAGCCAGTACTGCATGAGGTGACACGTTGGATAGGCTCTGGCAGCGGACAGGCTGGCAATATACAGTAAGAGAACCCCGACGGACGTCTTCCAAAATCATAACTGTACAGCCTTAAATCATGATGTCTTTAGACGTCAGACAGTGGTTTGGAAAAGGTCCATAACTGGGAGCAAATGTTTCTATGTTCGTTAGTTTGCCCTGTCATTGTCCCATGTAAACCTGTCCATAATTGGTCGGCTGATCGCATCATTGATTTGTAAACGTTGCCGACAAATGGAGACAATGGGAATGAATCGTATTAACAATTGTTCATCCCCAAAACAGCTATTATCTCTCGCATGTAAATGACAGTAATGAGCGTCTATTGACGCGCTGTATTGTCGATCTCTGCTCGCTAATGGCGCACAGGTAAAACCTGGGTTTGTTCACAAAATGTTTGCGCTTCCGTCCAGGAATTTAAAATAACCTTGCGCAAAATCGTCATTTTCCGATTTTACCGCTACTGTACTTGTACGTCCAGCTTTTATCACCGCATGCAGACTTTTTTTGTCCCATTATTCTGCCGTCACTGAGGTTCCTACTTAGTATTGTCAGTGTGTCCGACCATTCTGCATGCACTACATTAGTGTGTGTTTGTACCAGTTCCCACACTGAGCACCGGCCTGGGATTTTTCTCTTTTTTCTCTTTTGTGTTTACCTGTCAGAAGATACCACACAGTATGGCAGAACGTGGATATGGAAGTCCGAACCCACAGGTTAGAGAGTCCATTGTATTAGGTCCATACCATAAGTTTGTCATGTCACTTTATCAGTTTAGCAAACCGCTATTTTATCGAACTTTTTTGCTGCTCCCCGTCTCCTTATCATTTTTGTATATTTTCCCCTTTTTTTGCATATTTGTAATCTTATATTTACGGTTTGTGCATTCTGGATAAAAAAAAATCATAAAACTCTTCACTAAGGCTTATTTCAGGTGATGTTTTTAGGGGTCCAATGCTGGTTCCATCCCGTCCTCCATGCAGAAAACTGCAGACTGAACGTGGATGGCATCATAGGGGTGAATATGTGAGGCAGAGCCCTCTTTGGTCTCATCTCACATAGTATCTGTCGCAGTCAGTCTTTTTCACCCCTTACCGGTGACGTCCAGGTTCCATTTTGGTTTCTGTCCCAACAAAAGCCAAGACGGAACAAGCGATGTTTTCCACAAAATAAACATAATGTGAAACCAGCTTAGCAATATAAGACTCTGCTCACACTTCAGTTCTTCTCCATCAGGTTTCCATTACTCTTCGGAGACCAGAATAGTTTAGAGACTCTGTCACTTACTTTTAGCCCTATAATATAAGCTTATGAGCTTAAAGTAGGTGAGCCGTCGAATCCGGGAAAAGTGTTATGCTTACCTTCCCCACCATTTTCCTGGTATGAGCTCTGAAAGCCACCGCTTTTCGCATTGAGTGGCGCTGCTAAGTAGTCCAAACTCTATAAAATTAGAAGGGGTGGACTACTTAGCATGCCGCTCTATGTATTTAGTGGCAGCTTCCTGCGCTGACCTCGGGTTAACAACAGGGAAGGTAAGTATAACCCTTACATCCCTGGACTCTGCAGATCATCTACTTGCAGTCCATAAACGTAGCTAATGGGTGATTGATTCACTTTAACATGCTGAGGTAGGGGGAAACCTAGTAAAACCATTATATAAGTCCGTGGGGCCTGGCACGACTCCTGTAAAAATGGAACCCAGTGCAAACAGAACCTTGAATGTGTAACCGTTTGCTCATTCTTTCTTCTCGTTGACTTGTGCTTTTGTGTTGTGTAGAACTTCTTGAGAAGTATTCAGAAGAGGAGGCTAAAAGTTGCACAATGTCCACTGCTAAGGAAGCAGCGCAGGATTTCCAAGATGGTAGAGCTCCGACTATCGCTCAGCTGCTACAGGAGAAAACCTTGTATTCTTTTTCTGAGTGGCCAAAGGTGTTAAAAGCAAATCTCTCCGTTTTCATTGTTTTTGTTCCTTTCAGGTTTACTATGTAACCCAGAGTGGAACTAGATGTTCCCATTCGCTTTGTGGTTTTTTAACAAATTACTCAATGCCCTTGGGTAATGTTGGCACTGCCGTCGTGAGCCCAGACCAACCTCATTATAAGCCAATGGGGCCATTGTCATTGTTTGGATCTTTCACATGGCAGATCTGACACTGCATCATGACTTCTATCTTAAACAGAAGCCAAGACTCCAGTGGGATCATAGTCTTAACCAAATGTTGTATTTTAGGGAACACCATCAATGAGTGATGCCTGGTATGGATGACCCCAATTCAGTGGTTTTAGGGATGGGGATATGAAAATGGGTTCTTTATATTTGTTATACACAGTTAGCTGAATGTTGCTGTAGATCCAGCCTTAACCTAGTCTTATTATAATGCATGTGGCAACTCTGTGGTCATTAGGCTGTGAATAGGGTGAGTATTATACAGGGTGTCCACAGAAATGCCTATCTGTAGCAGGTTGATGGTATGTGATGGCATATACAGTACTTGGGTTAACCCCTTACATTTCCCCCTTTTTCTTCAGCAACCTGTCCATTGGTGGGGGTTTGCTGCACTCCACATACCACCACTAGAGCGATCCTGTCCGCTACGCCAAAATGTAACAGGTGGATGGTATGTGATGGCATATACCTGGAGTAACCCCCTACATATCTGATGGCAAAAGAGTTTTTCCCGCATTGTGTGGAGCTGCTAGTTACAGCGCTAAAATAACCGAAGGGAATTGATTGAAGATGAATTAGCGTAACAAAGAATTTCTGACTATAAAGGATAAAGACAAAAGTGGGGCCTAAAACCAAAAAGTGAGCTTTATTATCTTGCAGAAAATTTTCAGAACGACCGCCATCCATAGCTCTGCAGAGGTGCACACAGTTGAACATAGTGGAATGGACAGCAAGTAGCATTTCCGGGTCACTGTCTCGGAGGCCTTTCATGTATTCTTCTCTCCGGTTCATGAGTTGCTGTTGGGCATCCATCATAGAGGACCCCATAGAAAGAAATCCAAATAAGACAAGTCTGGGGAACGTGGTCACCAAGGAACAGGGCCTTGTTATCCAATCCAACTGGTTCCAAACTGAGCTGCGAGCCACTGACTCACGTCTCTCTGGGAGGTGGAACACAATCGTTATGGTACTGACCCCGTTGATGTTGTGCCAGGAGCAGGTTATGGAGCCTTTTGTTCCCTGTCGTATTGAGAATGCTCCGATATACGTGCCGTTAATGAGAATGGAACCTAGGAGCTGCTCACAAGACCTTTAGGGCAAAATCCCTTTGGTGTTGCACTTGTCGCAAGCATCATGGAACACGCTCTACCCAGCAGAGCACATTATGATGGTTACACACTCCATCCCGGGTAGACAAAGCCTCCTTAATCCATACGATGTGCTGAAGGAGTAGCGGTTCGTCATGCCGTAGATCATATTGTACCCGTCATCTGGTTATTTTAGCACTGGAATAAGCAGCTCCACACATACTGGAAATATCTTGTTTGCGCTTCATATGAATTTCTGTGGACACCGTGTATATTATTGCAGCTTTTAAAGTGCGATACCAAATTTGAAGCAACTTTCAAAATGGTATTCTAAAAATTGTATGACAATAACAATCAGTAGCAAGAAGAATGATCTGATAGCTAGCCGACTTCAGGGAACCCCAAATACCCCAAAGTTCTTTCCTGCCAGGGGACTGACACAAGCTGTCCTAAAACAATCCGAGTCTACTTGTCAAGTCACTGTGCACCTACAAGCAATGTTCTATAACAACATTGTGATAACTGTTAAGTATGTGAACCCCAATTTGAAGTTCTCCCTCTTCTGTAGGATCGAGTTATCATTAACCGGATAGACAATATTTGCCATTCGGTGCTGAAGGGAAAATGGCCATCCTCCAGCCAACAGTTTGAAGCACAGTGCATGGTACCGTCAGTGTTAAATAGTAATCTGTGTCCGAGGAGCAGCTACAGCACTGCAGAAGCACAAAATTCAACATACAGCAATGGCTCTCCTGGGTCGCATGTGCAGAAGGTAAACTTGGTTTCAAACCTATATTCTAGAGCATGTGCCAGTAGGTGGTGATGTGTGGGTTAAAGGGGTATTCCCAACTCAGAAGTTTTTCATATTATAGGATGTGTCACAAATGTCTGACAGATGTGGGTCCCATACATACCAGACTAATATGCATTACTGGGACCTTAAAGGGATTCTGTCGTCAGATTCAGGCTGCTCAAACAACGGGCAGCATGAACCGGAGACAAAGATGCCTATTGCCCCCGCGAGTTTTTTTTTTTATTATTCTGAAAAGCTGTGGTCTTTCAGAATTAAAAGACTTTGAAGTTTTATTTTAAGCCGGGCTCCGAGTCATGAGAACGGGCCGTGCCGGCCTCATCCCCACCATTGCATCAAGACTGACAGCTCTATCCCTATACACAAAAGGGTAGAGAGATATCCGTCTTCATGCAGCGGGTGGGGAGAGGCCAGCACAACCGGGGCAAAACAGGGGTATGGAGCAGAAGCAGATCGCTCGACCCCTGTGTAGTGGGCGGCGCTGGTAATTTTAGGCAAGACTCCCATTAAAATCAATGGGAGCTGTGCCTACAATTATAAGTGCCAACCACAACACGTGGGTCGAAGCATCCGCTTGCACCCTGTACTCCTGTGTGTTGTGGTGCTGACAGCGGGCACCTGATCCGCTGATCTGTTAGGGTCCCGAGCGGTGGACCCCTGCCAGTGAACTATTGATGATGTATCCTTAGGATAGCATGTATCTATATTATTCCCCAAATCCGCACCATTCACAGCCTGATTGGTTGTCTGGATTTACTCATTCCCGGTGATTGGTTATTTGGGTTGGCTGATTGGTTGTTTAGGTTGGCTCGTGTAGAAGTGGTGAGTAAAAGGCTAATATGCCTTAGGATAGCTCATCAATAGTATTTCCCCGGAATAGAAAACTACACACCTTTTTTCATGTTTTTGTTTTCAAGGAAACCTTCACTACTGCAGCGTTTTCAAATGATGAGCGAAAGCATAGAAGACCATTTGAATTTGAGAGTGAAAGGGCAGATGCCAAGCCCCGGGGTATGCAGCATCTTAATACTCCACTTGGGAGAACCAGTGCAGCCTTGAATGGATGGAGAGAGACCGCCATGGAACTTTGCAGAGAACAGGCCGCAGGGGGCAGTTCTAGTTATTCCATCAATAGCAGCACGCCCAAGATGGCTTCCATGACTGGCTTGCAAAGTTCTTTGGGAATGGACTTATCAGGAATCTTGCAGGCTGGACTCATCCATCCTGTTACGGGACAAATTGTTAATGGTAATTTGAGGAGAGATGAGTCTACTCTCAGAAGGAGAAGAGGAAGAAGAAAAAATGTAGAGGGGATGGATCTGGTGTTCCTGAAAGACAGAGGGATGCATGCAGGAATTGTGGTAAGGGGGAGCTGCAATAATGCGAGGGCAATGTGAAATTGGCTTTCAAAACCAAGGAGGGTAATTTTGCCCCAAGATGACGGGACTGATACACATGTATTGCCTAGGTTCTCGATAAATGCTATAGGAATTTTCTGCATGATTCAAAGAAATTCTACTTTTATGGTGCTTAAAGCATATGTCCAGTTATCCACTTTGAAGTTCCTTAAGATATGCACCTCAGGTTACAAAAATTCAAGTTTGTAAGATAGAATTAAAAACTAAGTGATCTTTGCTGTTTGGTAAACTAATAAAATTGCAAACTGCATACTCCATCAATTTCATTATAGGGCAATGTAGGAGGAGACTTGAGTTACTTCAGCCCTTTACTTCCTCCCTGCTGAGATCTTTAGAGCACTTTTACACGGAACGATGATCGTTCAAAAAATCGTTATATCGTGCGAATTATAATATAATTGTTTAGTGTAAACAAGGCCTACAATTGAATGATGACAAGAATTTATTTGCTGCTTCTTCATTTTATACAGGCGTAAAAATAATCGTTTGCTTGTTTGCACGTTGTTGTGTGTGAGCAGCAATCTTTTAGTCTTTCACGTTTACTGGTGCGGTTCATGTAAATGACTGAACAATATGCGAACGATGTATCTGCCTGAATAAACTGTCATCGTTCACTTGATGACTTGTGAAAAACCATCAATGTTAAAGTTCTGGAAACCCCCTTTAATATCTTTTTAATAGTGTTCGGATTCTATTATGCATTAACCCAAGAAGGCTGAGCCGGGGATCTGGGTAGCAGACATTTTTAGTTCAAGAGCCATGTGTCTCAGACCACTATTGCATTTTATCAATTGTTAGCTTTAAAGGCTATGCAAGCCTTTTTTCATCAAAAATCAATACGCACATATCTAACTTAGTTCCTGCAGAAAAAAACAATACTCTATTTTATTGCATTGAGTTTTCCTTGTCAGGTATTTAGAAAGCCTCATACTTGGTTTGCAAGATCTTCTACTTTCAAGTTTCTAGCTCAGGAAGCATTCCTATGACTGATCAGCTGGTCTCTTTCATGAATGTGCAGAAAGAAGCTCAGCTCCTCCTCTCCTATTTCAGAAGCTGTGTAAGATAACCACACCCACTCAATACTACACAGCTATCTCTCCATCCTGTCTCTGAGTAGCTGCTGATCCGTTTCCCACTGCTGCCGATAAGAAAATTCATCTTAAGTGAATTATAGACCTCTGTATAGTATCTTTCTCTGCTGTCTGTCTTCCTGATCTGCTACACCTTCCCCGACACTGTCAAACAGCTTTCTGTAATAGCTCAGTGGAAAGCCAGTGAATACCATTCACGACAGGGGAGGTGACTAAGGCAGGAGTCAGTCAGTTTACTCTAACTGACAGAATTAACAAGATTTCAGTCTTCCAATCTGCAGTGCTTTGGAAAACAATTCAAGCATAGAAGTCAAGTATTTTTAATGAAAACCAATTACAAAAAGTCATCCTTTCCAAAAACATATTTTAAAACGTGCAATAGCCTTTAAATATGTTTTGTGTTTATTAGTAGGCTATATAGTATGTTTATGCAGCTTAGTAAAGGTTATACTTGTTTTGGTCATACTCTCTTTTTCATCCAGGGGCTACGTGAGGACTCGACACAACTTAGTTCAGCTCACATTGAAGGTTCTGTCACTTCTTCACATTCTGCAGCTACAGCTACTAAGGCACAAGCTGAGAAGGTGATTCCCAACAAGAGCCTCCTGGAGTGGCTGCGCCAGCAGTCAGACTGCACAATAGATATACCAACCTACGCAGGTGTAAGTATATAACACTTGTTATTGTCGTGGGTGTTTGTAGTGTCCTCTGATAACCTTGTTTTGCATCTAAACCTAACCTGTACGTATGCTCATCTGCTCTACAACAGTTTTTGGAAGGAAAGTGAACATTAAACTGGTAAAAGTAAGTCCCAAGAAAAACCCTATAAAGTGACTGTCCAGTCATGGATAAACCAAGATGGCCGCACTACTTCTGACTACCAAATGCTCATCATGCTTTGGTAGTTTAAGACACTAGATGCTACTCTGACTTGCCACAGAGTGTAGGTCAATGATTATCGCTCAAAATTCTTTCAAAGGATGGCATATGAGCAATAATCGTTGTGTGTAAACGCTGCCATCATTTACTCTTTGGCTGAACGATGATTTAAAGGTGAGCTTAAAATCCATCGATCAGCTGGAGAGAGATACCTGGGACCGCACACTGTGTTCTCTTCGGGAGTCGGAGATTATACTGTGTTCTCCACAGTGGGGGTCGGAGATTATATTGTATTTTTCCAACCGCCCATGCGAGAATAATAGAGCTGTGTGCAGAGCTTATACCACATTCTGTGCTCTCAGAGGCCCTTCTACATGCAAATGAAGCTGATAAAGTGTTAAAGGACATTAGTGTCTATTAGCACTTCATGCAAAACGATCACTAAAACTGTCAATCTTTCAATCCTTTGAAAGATTGCCTTTGCGTGTAAATGGGCCATTAGACTACCAATGCACAGTGTGCATCTGCTAGTCAGAGAAGCAGAGTGACTTCCTTGGTTTGTCCGGGACTAGAGAATCGCATTTATGTATGATCACCAAACCTTGAGAAACTGCCAAATATGACATAGAGGTCTTGAGGCAGAAATACTCATATCCGTGAGCCTATAGACATGGTCAAGGAACCTCTGTCTGCACTTTTCAGTAGGGTGTCAGCTGTTTTTCCAGAAAGTATAACCGAGAAACGGAGCTCTAAGAAAACCTGCGTAAAGTGCTTAGTGTTTTCTGGAGCAGACGCTAATCTTTTCAGTACAAATTTTATAGAGTAAATCCCAAAATGTTTTACAGAGTTTTTCAGACAAACCCAAACCGAGGCATCAACGATGCAAGGACCCTGGTAAAGTGGACGTTAGCATTCTAACTGGTGAAGAGAGGATCTCGCTTGTGAACAAAGACACAGGGCGAAGGGTACGATGACGACTAGAAGATCTTGCAATGCGAATTATGTCCTGTCATGTCTATGATTAAGGCCCCTTTCAAACGGGCGACTGCGATATCGGTGCAAGGAAATCGCAGCAATGTTGCATTGATGTTCTGTGCGATATTGCTGCGTTTTCTTGCGGCAATAGTGTTTTTGGAGCAATCTTTTTGACCAGGATCTTCGGGGAGGGGGGGGGAGGCTTGAAATATAGACTCTCCCCGAAAATAAGCCCCAGCTGCATGGAAAAAAAACCCCAAAACATTACCTAAGAGGCGCTATCTGACTACGCCGCACGTCTCCTCTGCATCTCCAGCACGTGTTTGAAGTCCTCCGGCAGAGCTTCCTGGTCAGGAATGTGAAAAACCCCGCCTTTAGGAAGTGCTGCCTCTGATTGGTTCTTGAACGCCAAAATGTAATGTGGTTCAGCCAATCAGAGCCAGCTCTCGATGAACCAATTGCAGCCATTCAATGAAAACCGTGTTTTTGCATGATGTGATGCAACACAAAGGAAGGCTCCACAGGGAAACGTGGGCTACAAAACCTCGCAAATCGCGGCAATATTCAGCAACCCACGATTTATTTGCTCGCAATGTAGCAGCCTACAAAACATCGCTAATGTGAAGGAACCCGCT